>NC_056728.1:1466644780-1466689780 GCF_019279795.1 Protopterus annectens | reverse complement strand
ATAACATTATAAGTAAAGATTATTTTATACATCCTCAGTTACATTATTATATTCACAATTTTTCAGATTGTAATGCACATCATTTATTCTATGCAGCAGTATATAGTAAATGTTCATATTTTTATGTTGGGAAGACAGATTGCAGTTTTAAAGAACATATATATATATATATATATATATATATATATATATATATATATATATATATATATATGGGTTTACTTCATTAGTACGAAGTGTCATTACTTCAAAACCCATTTGGTCGAGCCCAGTTATTCAAAGTACCAAAACTTCGAAAACAAAATACGGAGATCACAATACAGTGCAGAATGGGAATATTCCCTTCTCCTCGCTGTAGTGCAATCTCAGAGTTGGTATATTTAAGTAGGGGAGTATGGGAGGCACAGCCCCCCACACTGGGGTTGAAGAGGGGCTTTCCCCCCCTGCAAAATATGTTTTCATTGTGTGTTTTTTTTTTTTAGTTAGCCAATCCGGTGACTAGGCTTCAGCGAAAGTGCACTTTCTTTGAAATGCACTTTCGTTGAACTGGGCATCTACTTTGTTTGTTCGATGTAACATATTTTCGGACAAAGTTGATATATATATATATATATATATATATATATATATATATATATATATATATATATATATATATATATATATATATATATATATATATATATATATATATATATATATATATATATATATATATATATATATATATATATATATATAGATAGATATATATGGATTCCATACACTAGATCGAAGGATCACTACTTCGAAATAGTGTATGGAATGCACACTGCAGCAAAAGTGCACTTTAACGAAAGTGCACTTACGCGAAGTTCAGTACAACGAACAGGCGTTGTACTGAAATTCTGTGCAGTACTCATGGACCTTAGGGTTAGGGCATGGGTCATGGTAAGGGGATAGTTAGTAAAGCTATCCCCTTACCCTAACCCATGCCCTAACCCTAAGGTTCGTGACTATCGCACCATAATGGAGGACATTGCTATGACCTTCATTGCGCTGCAGTCATCACGAACCTTAGGTTTAGGGCATGGGTTTGGGGTAGGGGATAGCTTGACTAACTATCCCCTTAACCTAACCCGTGCCCTAACCCTAAGGTCCGTGAATATTGCACCATAGTGGAGGACATAGCTTGTTTTTTGATGTCCTGCACTGTGCTGCGGTACTTTTGGTAAAGTGCACTTTCGCGGAAGTTCACTTCCTTAAAGTGAACTTTCGTGTAAGTGAGGCTTCCTATTACAAGTTCGAAGTTGTGAAGTTTCATTCTTGTAATAGGAATCCATATATATATATATATATATATATATATATATTTAACTATATATATATATATATATATATATATATATATATATGTAGACATCTTTAAGATATTAAAAAGGGTGACATGCACAGCGCTTTACTTAATATGTTTCAAATGAAAGTGTTACACATATTTTTAGTTTATGTTATTACAGGTTGCATGTGTAAATTTGAGAGGTAGTGATATCAAGTTAATAATTTATTTATTTATTTAACATTTGTTTACCAGGAAAGTCTGACTTGGAATGAACCAATTTTCAACAGAGGCTCAGGGAGAAATGCTCCAGATGCATGTCTTTGTAATGTGAGAGGAAACCCACATGAAAGCAGAGAGGACATGCAGACTCCGCACAGAAGGCATCCCATCCGAGAATCAAAATGGCAAACCTTTGCTGTGAGGCGACAGCACAAACTGCTGTACCACTGCACCATCCAATAATGAAACATAATGAATATAAGTGGATTACTTTACTGAATGACATTACTAAGCCGGATATAAATGATAGCTATAGCCTTAAGTCTGTTTTGAAAAGAAACCATTTGAAATGTTAATTGAAGTCGTGTGATATTTGATGTCATGGAGTGTTTTTCTATTTAAAAGTTTCTTTGAGCATCTTGTTTGTACAGCAGCTTAAAAAAACATCTTTGATATGTAGAAGCACTTGTTGAATAAAGTATTTTTTAATTTTATTAAGCTCTTTCCTATTCTGTATTGTACATTTTATAGTGTGTTGTGTTTAACTATTTAGTTTGTTTTTCCTTACTTTCATTTTATCTTTGCTGTTGCACTATTATTACTTTTGGCAATTGTTTTGAGAAAAGCTCAAAGGAAAAATGCCAAACAGTTCCAAATAATTGTCACGCAGTACATAGGTTCATAGATTAGTACTAAGCTAACTGCTCTTGCGAGTCATTTTAAGCCTAGCCAATTATCCTTTGTGAGATTCAAACCCTGCCCCTTGCATTTTGTAAGGCAAACACATTAACCATTAGGCCACCCTCCCAAAGCTTCAGTTTGTAGGCCAATTAGTACCAGGAGAAATGCATTGTCACTGATGTTAATGTTAATGACAGGATTGTCATTCATAATTGGTAATTCATGATATTACTACTGGAAATGTATGGGGAAGAACTACTAATGGCAATCCTAAATGGTTGCAATATATACATATATATATATATATATATATATATATATATATATATATATATATATATATATATATATTTATATATATAGATATGTGTGTGTGTGTGTGTGTGTGTGTGTGTGTGTATATTTATTTATATATATAGATATGTATATACATATATATATATATATATATATATATATATATATATATATATATATATATATATATATATATATATATATATATATATATATATATATATATATATATATATATGTATGTATATATATATATATATATATATATATATATATATATATATGTATATATATATATATATATATATATATATATATATATATATATATATATATATATATATATATATATATATATATATATATATTGCTTTTGTAGATAAAGCAATGCAGAATATTGGTACACAATCTTAAAAGAGTGACATCTGATGGCACCTCACCTGTTTGCCCTGTTCAATCACAGCCTCACCTCAGGCTTTGTCCCTACCAAATGGTGCAGTGCTACAGTCATCCCTCTCCACAAAGGAGGAGCAACAACAGACCCCGGGAACTATCGCCTCATTAGCCTGAGTGATATGCAAAGTTATGGAACACATCATCATGGCCCTAATAATAAAGGATATAGGGAATCTCCAGTCTCTGGATCCTACACAGTTTGGTTTTGTGAAGGGTAGATCATGCCTACTCGACTTGGTCGACTTTTTAGATTCAGTCATCAGAGCTGTGGATGAGGGTAAGGTGGTTCATACAGCCTACCTTGATCACGCCAAGGCCTTTGATACCATTCCCCACTCAGGAAACATAGAAAAACTTACTAATCTAGGCATCAACCCCTATATCACTAGGTGGGTTGCAAACTGGCTCACAGATAGAACCCACAGTGTGAAAGTAGCTGACTCCAAGTCAGACTGCCAACTAGTCACGAGTGGAGTTCCAATGGGTTCGTCCTGGGTCCTCTCCTGTTTTGTATTTACTTCTCTGAAGTCCAGGCCAACACAAAAGGACTCTGAGAGACAAAGTTCACAGATGATTGCAAGTTGGGAGTTATTATTATCT
Source organism: Protopterus annectens (assembly GCF_019279795.1). NCBI lineage: Eukaryota > Metazoa > Chordata > Ceratodontiformes > Protopteridae > Protopterus > Protopterus annectens. The sequence goes on along the minus strand of NC_056728.1, from coordinate 1,466,686,209 downwards.
TCCCAAGTGATGTTGGCATCCTACAGAAAGGCCTCAATGAGACCAACGACTAGTGTCAGAACCATGGCCTTAAGCTCAATGCCAAAAAATGTGTCTTCATCCCCTTTGGGAAAATCCTGGTTCCCTTGAATTACCACACTGATGGTAGTCCACTGAACACAGAAGGCATTATAAGAGATCTAGGAACACAGGTTGACAGCAACCTCTGTTTTGACCACTACATTGCCACTGTGGTCAGAAAATCGTTCTATGTGGCACATCTCATTAGTAAGGGTTTTGCATCCAGGAAGAAAGTGGCCATTTTCTCCCTCTACTCTTCCCAGATTAGGCCAATCATCGAGTACAATGCCCCATTTGGCATGTACCTCACTAGACACCTGCAACAACTGGAGAGGCCACAAAAGTACCTCACAAAGAGGATCCTAGGCCTTAAACACTTGTCCTATTTGGACAGACTCAGAAAACTCCAACTATTCTCTGTCTCATATCGCCTACTTAGAGGCGATCTCTGCTTGAATTAAAAAGCCATGTCTGACCCAGCTCTGTTAGAAATGCTACATCTAAAGAAATCCCAATCCCTCCGCACCACACACTCCAGAAACCTACACCTCATTACCACAATCAACAGAACATGCTGGAGGGACAGGTTCATAACCCAGAGACTGCCCATGCTATGGAATAGACTTCCTATACATGTCAAGTGGAACACCTCACTTGTCCTCTTCAAGAGAAATCTTGATGAGTGGATGGGAAATAGAAAATTCACCCCGGGGATCACTCCAGTGGCTCTACTTGACAGAGGCACTAGGAACTAAGGTTGGTGGCATGATGCCAGGGTAATCCTATGGGCTAGGCTTGTAAAGGCTCCAGGACCATTAGCCAAGTGCACACCTATGAACCTATGATTAACTGCATTTAAGTCAATGTATTGTGGAGTCAGGATAAATGCTAATATACTGTAGGATAAGATTTGTGACTGTCGCTTAAGTTTGAAAAAAAAAAAAACATGTCAGTATAGATACAATGGTATGGGAAGGATTTCACATCTGCTACAAACAGCATGTGATGGCAATGTAATTACATGTTTATAACGGTATTCTGCATATGTGGAGGATGATATAGATATTATTACTTCGCTGGTTAAAGAAGATAACTGTCAAGGGTGCAGGGTTCAAAGCTTTTTTTTTTTTCCTCTTGAACAGTCTCCACATCCATGTGAAGCAGAGTTCCTTTCTAACATAATTCAAGTGAAACTTGGACAATTGGATGGGAGCCAGGAAATGTATACCCTTTTTGGCACCTTTGTCTCTAATGGACACAAGCAGCCTGTAAATGCTTCATCTCCCAAGCCCCTGCTTACATTTATCATGGGAACCAGAACTTGCCAGAGACTTGGGATGCAAGCGAAGTTTAAAAAGGCCTCTATGGTCTTTACCCTAGTACACACATACGAACTTATATGACTTATTTATGAGGAATGCAGGCATGCTTTATTTGCTTTATTGCATGACTGATGAGTAGATTTCTTTTTCTTTTTCTTTTAATCAAGCTTCAGTATGTTACTTTTCCGTTGGTTTAGGTTAATGCATGATACAGTGTGTCTTTATCACATAAACTAACTGTTAAAAGTTCGAACGTCATATGGTCGACACCATATGATCAAACATTTAAAAGTTTGAAAATGTAATTAAAAAAAATAAACCAAAGAAAAAACTACCTGAACAGTTTAAACAGGGGGGCAAGCCTCCTGCACCCCCCATGAGGGGAGCTGTATCCCCCACACCCCCCCTCTTTAAATATACCAACTCTGAGATAGCACCACAGTGCAGAAAGGGAAATCTTCCCAATCCGCACTGTATGGAGATCTCCGTTGAAACGTTCAAACTTTTACAAGTTCGATCATATGGTGTTGACCATATGATGTTCGAACTTTTAAAAATTCGACAAAGTGATATAGACCCAATGCAGCAGCAGGGATCTAGACAGAGAAACGATCATTTCAGCCATGAGGAGAACTGCATCCTCATGGTGTACCTTAGGTCAATGGAAATTCTCTTTTGGAAAAGAGAAGCCCAAACAAGATAAGACAGCAAAGGTCTGGAAGCAAGTGGATATGTATTTAAATGCTGGTGGTGGAAGGAACCACACATTGACACAGTGCAAGAAAAGGGTCAATGATATGGTAAGACATGAGAGAAAATGCAAGGTAGGACCTCATACATTTATTCCTTTAAAACCTAATGAAGAGTACCTCCTGTTTATGCAAAGGGATGACTACAAAACAGATGAAGATGGCAAGAACCTAATCAGAGATGGTGTGGGCACTGGCAGTAACTCATATCAGCATAAAGGGTGGCAGGGAAGATTAAACCTAAAAAGGATATAATTAAGAAAAATTGGAATTTTTTTAGAAGCAATGTGAACATTCTTATGTTGGTGGGCAGTCAGCTTACTTTTGTTTTTAAAATGGACAGGAACTTGAAAGTTATTATAGAAAATACATACAAAAAAACAAAAATGATGATCATATATCTAGCACCAAAGGTACTTAAAGATGTGGTTCCTACCATCAGTGTTATATTTTAGACAAGGAACTCTGGACAATTACTGTTCAGCTAGAACATTCCTTTTGAAAGGTAGCTCTTCCAATGCTGGAGTGATTTACCTTGCCACCTCTTCCAACTGAAGCATTTTTACATAGGTAAAGTGGAAAGATCCCTTCAAAAAATAATTTATGAACATTACTATGACATCACTAAGACAAATGCTTTATATAAATACTCTTTTAAATGTACTGGTTTCTCAAAATTTTATCTTGGTGTCATTGAAATGGCACCTGATGAGAGAGGAGGACACTGGGTGACCAATACAGCAGACAGAAAATTGATGTAGCAATTAAAAGTGAATGCGTCTATACACATATCAGTTAATTTGGTTTTAAAGTTCAGGGTAGATTTATTGAATAATATTGTTTTTTTTTTGGAATATGTTTTATTTTTGTGATATGTTTTAACATGTGATTTGCATTCTTTTTTAAATATTGACACTCACTTTTATCCATTCATTTTTTGAATGCTTCTTAGTTTACTTATTAATTTTATAGTTTTTCACTTTTATGAATGTATAGAATTGTGAAATGTATACTCTAAGATGCTCTGATTTGTTTTAAGATCATGTGATTAACTCTTGATAGTGAAGGAAGTGGCTTTGACTTGTTCATTTTGGTATTGATAAAGTCCTAATCAAGCAGTTGATCAAAGCACTTAACCTAGATTTCATTTTTTTATTAAATTGAAATGCTTTTTAACCTTAACCAGGAAGTTGTGTTAGTTACTTATCTATACCAAACACTATGTATGCTTAATATTTTTGTTTGTCATTATTTTGGGGGGTGGTGCAGCACAGTCACATGCTCTTTGTTATTCTGTTATTTAACAGCATCTTCATTTCAATAGATTTTATTTATTTTATTTACATTTGTTAACCGGGTAGTGTTCGACTGGGCCAGAAGCCCGTTTTCAGCAGAGACATGGGGAAATGCTCCAGCAAAATTGACAGTTTCTATAAATGAATTATTATAAATACAAAAATGAGTAAAACTAAAAATTGCAATAAACAAAAACTGTAGTTAAAGTGGCTACAGGTTCTAAGTAGTAGAAGATAATTATGTTTTTACAAATGTCAAGTCATCAGATGTGCAGGAAAAAAAAACTAAAATATCATGTTGCTTTATTTTGTTAAACTCATCTCAAAAGAATTCCAGAAGCTGAACAGCTAGAATACTTTTATCAGTAAAGATTCAGCTGCTACCAAAATAAAATATATTGAAACATTTTGGTGAAAATCCCAGGATTTTAGAGATAACTTTCATAAGATACACAAGTTACATGGACACTCCAACAAATCATGTAAAGGACTGGCAATCAGCAAAAGGAAAATAGGACTCAGGAAAAACACTGATGTGTGCATAAACAGATTGCAAGTCTTTTAAAACAGTATAGCAACAAAATAGGTTGGATACTGTAGCAACGAAGCAGATGGACACAGCAAGACATTTCCAAAGAAGAGTACTGCACCAGTGAAAGAAGAAAGGCTTCCCTACAAATGCTTGAAGTAAACTTGCTTGAACTTCAGTAACTCACAGAAAAAAAATAACAAATGGCAAACGATTGAATGCTTTTTGCTATAGGAAATCATTGTTGGTACAATTTCTAATTATGTGGTTATTTAGGCAGATTTCTGGGTTTATATCAGTCTGTCGAAATGACTGAATATTGAATACCAGATTTTCGAACTGTAAAGTTTGAACACTTGTAATTGAGAAGCCACGGTCCACCAAATTTTTTCCCAGGGAAAGAATTTGGTGGGCCGTTTCTGTGGCTTTGCTAGTATCATGACTGTGGTGGGAAGTTACGGGTCGGGTTCAGATAAGTGTGCGATTGTGTGTATGTTAGGGTTAGGGCATTGGTTAGGTGAGTTAGAGTTAGGGCGTGGGTGAGGTGGGAGTGCAATAGTGAAAGACTTTAGGGTTAGGGCGGGATATGTGAGTTAGGGTTAGGGTGCGGGTCAGGTGAGTGTGCAATAGTGACGGACCTTAGGGTTAGGGTTTGGGTTAAGGTAAGTGAATATGTAGTAGTTTATGCACAGTTTAGTGTAGGGTTAGATGCAGGATTTTGAGTGTATGTGTGTGGATTGATGTTGTTTTGGTGTGTTTGTGTTGCATGTGTGTTTCTTGGAACAGTGATTTTTTTCCCTGGGAAAAAAAAAATCGCTGTTTTAAGACTTCAATGTTTTTGTAGTTCGTGGTTTGAAATTTGAACATATGGTGTTCGAACTTCAGACATTTCGATGAACTGATATAGACCCAAGATTTCTCTCTTCTTTGAGTTGGTGCAACCATGGAGTTGGCATACATAGTGGGACAAGTGGAGTCTTTGCCACTCACATCAGGTGGTGTAGGGATGCTTGATCCCTGCAACAAACAAATAAAAATGTTTTTTCCCTCCGTTTTGCTCTTTGTTGTATTGGGTAAAGGAAAGAGAGATGGAAAACTATGAAAAAAACATTTGACATTTTTGTTCATGATAGAATAAATGCTGCATAGCTAAGAAGTGGAAAGGAGTAAAGAGACATTAGGTGCTAGTGAGGATGAGAAACAGAAAAAGTGAAAATTGTCTTGAATTAAAAATGTAGAAGTCCTCTAAAACCAACTTTGAGTCCAAATTGGTCACATCTGCTAGAGACAATCATAAGGTCTTCTTCACATATGTCCGCATTCTCAAAGAAAGCACCCATATCTGTTCAGAACTGCTGGTCAAGGACATCACATACACAAATGCTGTAGATATGGCCAACATACTGGTTGACAGAATCAGTGAAAATTTGACTCCTCTGTCCCCCCACGCCCATCAGTAAATCAGGACATACCCAGCACTTACACTCCTCTCCTCATCTCTAGGGAACAGGTCATCACTGCCCTCTCACAGACAAAACATACAGCCTCCATGGGACCCGATAACATTCCAGACTGCATCCTACAAGAACTCAGGCATGAACTTGTAGCACCATTAGGCACCCTATTCAACCAAAGCCTGAGTATCGGCTTTGTCCCAGCTGAGTGGAGGACAGCCACTGTCATCCCTTTCCACAAAGACATTATAGACCCATCAGCATTACTAGCCTGATCTGTAAGGCCATCGAATGGATTATCATGGACTTCATTAACAGGGACATTGACAACCTCCAAACACTCAATTCCACACAGTTTGGTTATGTCAAGGGGAGGTCATGTCTGTTAAAACTGGTCATCTTCTTTGAGACAGTTGCCAAAGCCATAGATGAAATGAAGACGGTGCACATCGCCTACCTTGACCTGGCCAAAGCCTTTGACACTGTTCCCCACTCAGACATAATTGGTAAATTCTGTCAACTAGGCATCAATCCATGTTACCAGGTGGATAGAAAACTAGCTCACTGACAGAACCCACCTAATCAAAATAAGGGAAGCCACCTCAAGCAATAGACCCGTAACGAGTGGCATACTCAAGGGATCAGTCTTGGGTCCTCTGTTATTTGGGACATACTTCTCTGAGGTACAGGCCAAAACCAGTGGGCTACAGCTGACCAAGTTTGCAGATGACTGCAAGCTGGCTGTGATCATTAATTCCTCAAGTGATGTGGACATCCTCCAAGAGGGTCTCACCCAAACAAATGACTGGTGCCAATAACATGGCCTTAAGCTGAATGCCAAAACATGCATCCTTATCTCCTTTTGGGAGAGTGACATCCCCAAATATTATCACATTAATAACAATGTCCTAATCATGCAATCAGTTGTGAGGGATGTGGGCACCCAGGTTGATAGCAACCTGACTTTTGACCACCACATTACTTCCGTTGTATGGAAAGCTTTCTACATGTCCCATCTCATAAGTAAGGGTATCTCATCCAGGGACAAGGGGGTCATAACATCCTTGCATTTTTCCCTTATAAGGCCAGTTATTGAGTACAACACCCCCTTCAGCATGTACCTTGCAAAGCACATGCAGCAGCTGGAGAGACCACAGTGGTTCCTAACCAGAAGAATCCAGGCCCTCAAACATCTACCCTACTCAGATAGGATAAAATGCCAGCCCCTCTACTCAGTTTTATACAGACTCCTCAGAGGTGAACTCTGTCCGGCATACAAAGTGATTTCAGACCTCGCCTTGATGGGAATGCTGCATATCCGCAAGTCAATCTCCACTCAAGTAATTTGCACGCACAACCTCAACCTGGTCTGTGACATCAATAGGACTTGTTGGTGGGACAGATTTGTATCCCAGAGACTCCCTTATCTGTGGAATTGACTCCCTCTCCATGTCAAGCAGAGTACCTCATTATCCCTTTTCAAGCACAAAATGGATAACTGGATGGGAAACAGAAAATACATCCTAGGGATTCCACCTGTGCCTCTGCTGGACAGGGGCTTAGGGTGCTGACTTGTCTAAACATGGGATAAACTCTTGGCTAGGCTTATAATGGCCTCAGGGTCAATAGCCTAGTAACTTCCTATGATCCTATGATTCTATGAAGTAGGAAGAGGGGGAAATTAAAAAGAAGTGCAAAATATTCAAGTTCTGTAGGAAAAAGACAGAGTAAGAGGCAAGTATAGATATAGACAAATGCTAATTGTACTAATTTAATGAAGGCTGCTGAATGACAGTAGTTCAAGTGTACGGATTAAGAAGGAATATTTCTAGTACAACAATGTGCGGCTGAGCCATAGTTAGTAATAAAGAGGAAAGGCAAGGAAGAAGGGATGTGTTTGAATTATTAGTGCACATAGTTAATTAAATGTATAACAAGGATATTCCTCAAGATATCCTCTAGTCTGATGTGCTTGTTAATATCCAGTGGACTATGATTATCCTATAGAAATGTTGGACTTACTTTGGAATGTTAGGACACTAAAGGTACAGAATACATGTGTAATGACTAATTCTTGAAAGTCTGTGGCTTCCTTGTGTGACTAAACATGAAACAGAGTTTGTGTGTGTAAGCACTACTCAGAGATAAAACAGTGTCACAGGAAAGCTGTAGTAGTGGAGGTGATGATGAGGAGTTGTAGTCCTGTAGTGGGGCTGTGGTCAGTGTAGCTTACCATGAAGTGATGACCCAGGATGCTACAGGACCACTGACACCTCCCCAGTCCTGTGAGGAGAGCATAGAGTGAATACTTCTGACATGGGAAGAAAGTGAGTGGGCTGCTCTTAGGGACTCTATGCCTGTAAAAAAATAAACATTATTTGGAGCAAAAGGGAAAAAAAGACAAAGTAATGTGTAATTAGAATAAGAAAAATAGAGATGGAGAGCAGAGAAATAACAAAGAAAACAAGTCAGGTATTATTCAACAAATTTTCAGAATCATGTTTGCACACTCACAAGCATCCTATTTCAATGTGTCTTTCTGCCTATTCCTGGTTATTTAAGAAATCCTCTTCTGTTGCACACAGAGGGCATAGAGGATGGATGCTTACCCATCACAGATGTGTGCTCAAATTGGTCTTGTATGATTATATGTATTAATCTGCAAAGTACAGAAGTTATTATAGTACTTGTACTGGGTCTGTGTGCTCATTTCTGTGTGCTTATTTCTGTATGCATTTCTATTGCATTCATCCCACTTATATGCCTACATTTACTAACCATCAAAGCACATATTTTAATAAAGCATTTCTAGTGAATCCATTTCTTTAATACTATATATTTTACTGCAAGTTGAACTACAAGGAGATTCCTGGCTTCCTTCAAATTGTATGTGTACAGTTTTCTCTTTGGGGAATGGATATCTTCTTCAACATTTGCAAATATTTCCATTGAAATTTTTGCTTTACATTATACTTCACCACAATCTGACTTAAAATTGCAGGTAAGAAATATAAAGCTGTACTAATTAACACACTTTTAAATTCTGAATGTAAGGCACTGAAGAGTTTATTTCCCACTAACCACTAGGCTGGTCATACAGCTGCTACTTTAACCTCAACATTCTGGTCAGAATAGCAGTAGCCATAAGGTTAACAGTAGGTAAGACCTTAATATTCAGACAGTTTTAACAGAATAAGCTTTATCCATTTCTGTTGATTTTCTGAACCTCAGGCTGACATTGCCTTTATTCATTCATTCTCTCTCTCTCTCTCTCTCTCTCTCTCTCTCTCTCTCTCTCTCTCTCTCTCAGAACCTGTCTTATTCATCATCATAAAATGGACACTACTGCTACCAAAACATCTATTTCACAAAGAACACTTGTTTAGACAGTCTAGCAATGTACATATTATAACTTCTTGTTTTCCTTCCATGGATTTAACTAATCTCCTTATACATCTCTTGTTTTGAGATTTATTGTCTCATTAAATGTCAGAGCAGCCTCTCTCAGTGGTATGTTCTCTGCTAAAAACTCTTAACGTAACATGCCAAACTGATTTTATAGAATGTCATGACCTAGATCTACAGTTTTAGCCTTCTTCTCTCTTTATCTCACGCACACACACACAAACACACACACACACACACACACACACACACACACACACACACACACACACACACACACACACACACACACACACACACTATCTGTCTCTGAGCACTAGCATTTTTCAAGATTTCTTTGTTTAGCTAATTGGAATAACTGATGTACTTCCTCTTCTAGGCAGAAGTGGATATTTAAGTACTGTATTTAACATCAGTAGCTTAATAACTCGTGAAAAAAGGGCTCATGCCAGGTCAACAGCTTGAATAATTGCAAAACCTATGTTGGTCTAATAAAGGGTTTTACATCATGTCTGTGTTCCAATATCTTTGTGTTTCCATTTAGTGGAGCAACATCTCATTTCTTTCTCTTTGTTTCCTAAGAGAATAACACACATCTGAAATAAAAAGGAAAGAATAGACTACTATCCTGTCATCCATACTAACATTGTTACCACTTCACCCTTAACACGTCACATTGAGATCAAAGTATCATCCAGGGAACAGATTGCTTCTTTAGACAGTCTAGCAACCTGTAACAGAAAACTAAATGGTTAACAACACAAAAAAATGGCAGATTCTTGCATACTGTTACTTGCTAATGTACCTAAATAGAGTGGCTACATTTTACAGCAATAACATTGATATGTGATAGGTGTCAAGAGATGTATGTCAAGAGATGTCTGCTCTTTATCAACAAATAGGCCTCATGCATAAAACATATAATACAATAAAACAAACCTGTAAGAAAGCCGTACAATTTTCAGAATAGGATCACAAACACATATATACTAAGTGCTCTGTCAGGTATGCACACTGAGCATCAGACAAAAGAGTTATGTATCCCTGAATACAAAAGATAGGAACAAGGATATAGCACAGTTGTCATAATTTGCATAGGGTGTTGTTTGGGGGTGGGGGTCAAGAGGCCATGGCTGACAGAAATTATAGTGAGTGCATGTGAATAAGAAAGACAGGCAGGCAGACATTTTGATAAATCAAATGGCTAATGAGACAGAATGAGCGGCAAACCTCATGAATGACCCATGCACCTGTTATGCATGTGTGTGTCTGTACTTTAGACAAAATGCCTCCAGAACACAGCCAAGCTATGTGCTAGCTCTACATCCTGGCATGTTAGACAGGTGCACACAACGCTTTCTGGAATTCATAAACTCCAATGCCCTGGATCAACTTATCCACACCCTCACCACAGGCAACAATATCCTAGACCAAGTCAATACCAACATGAGTGACCAGTGTTCCACACCTGAAGTCAACTCCTCGTTGGTCTGATCTGACCATAAGCTAATCACCCTTGATATCCACATCCCGACCCATCCCCATTAAGGAAACCGTGGTAAAAAATTTCTCCAAAGCCAACTTCATGCTTCTTAAGACAGAAGTGGTGAACTTCATGACACCCATGCAGATGGACAATGCAGTTATGACTGCTGAATCCTACACAAATTCACTTTCTAATCACTTACATGAGTGCATGGATTGTGCTATCCCAAACAGAACCAAGATGCTACCCTCCAAAATAAGGAAGCCAATCTGGTGGTCCCCTGCCATAAACAAACTGTACAACAGAAGAAAGAAATTTTTGCAAAAGAGAGTAAAATCCCATGAGTGGAGGAGCTCCCAGGTTAGCCTCAGTAAGAAGCTGAGATCCCTTACAAGATCCTCCAAAGCTAGCTACGAAAACAAAATTGCCACTGATTATAAGAACAACCACAAAGCATTCTATAGCTATGTCAAGAATTTCAATGGCAACACCCATATCTGCTCTGAGTTACAGCACAACGGCACGAAAATTACAGAACCAACTGATATTGCCAACATCCTGGCAAATAGGTTCAGTGCTAACTTTACCCCCCCTCACCCGCTATCTATACAGAAAGAATGCAAAGTCCCTGTAATCACAACTGTGCAGGTAAAAGCTGCACTCTCTAAAGCCAAAAACACAGCATCCATGGGACCGGACGATATCCCAGGCTGCATTTTACACGAACTTCAGAATGAACTGGCTCGCCCCCTAAGCACCATGTTCAATCATAGCCTCACATCAGACTTTGTGCCCACTAAATGGCATACAGCAACAGTTATCCCACTCCACAAAGGGGGAGCCACCACTGATCCTGGGAACTATCGCCCTATTAGCCTGACGAGCCTGGTCTGCAAGGCCATGGAATGTAGCATCATGGAACTCATAAACAAAGACAATGGTAGCCTCCAAACTCAGAATCCCACCCAGTTTGGACTTATGAAAGACAGATCATGCCTCCTGAACCTGATCGACTTCTTTGAGGCAGTCATCAAAGCCATAGATGAGGGTAAGGTGATTAACACAGCCTATCTTGACCTCGCCAAGGCTTTCAACACCATACTCCATTCTGAAATTATAGCTAAACTCACTAAACTAGGTATAAATCCCTATGTCACAAGATGGGTTGCCAATTGGCTCACTGACAGAACCCACACTGTAAAAGATGCACTCTCCAAATCTGACCTCAAACCAGTGACAAGTGGAGTACCACAAGGTTCAGTCCTGGGACCTCTCCTGTTTGGTATCTACTTCTCTGAAGTACAGGCTAACACAGAAGGCCTCTGGCAAATGAAGTTCACAGATGACTGCAAACTAGGAGCCATAGTTGATACCCCAAATGATGTGGAAATCCTACAGAAGGGCCTCTCTGAGACTGATGCATGGTGTCAGAGCCATGGCCTCAAGCTCAATGCCAAAAAGTGCATTGTCATCCCCTTTGGTAAAAACTCTGTACCCATGAACTACCACATAGGCAGCAGTCTACTTAACACCAAAAGAGACCTTGGGACCCAGGTGAACAGTAGTCTGTCCTTTGATAGTCACATTGCCACAGTGGTCAAGAAGTCCTTCTACGTGACACACCTCATCATAATAGGGTTCTCATCCAGGAAAAAAAGAGTTCATTGTTCCCCTCTACTCGACACTCATTAGACCCATTATAGAGTACAATGCCCCTTTTGGAATGTACCTCACAATACATCTGCAGCAGCTGGAAAGGCCACAGAAGTACCTCACAAAGAGGATTACTGGCCTCAAACAGATGCCCTACACTGACCATCTCAAAAAACTCCAGCTTTACTCCATAGCATATTACCTACTCTAAGGTGATCTCTGCCTAACATGTAAAGCTATGTCAAACCCAGAGCTGTTGGACATGCTACACCTAAAGAAATCCAAATCCCTCCGAGCTACATGCTCTAGGGACCTAAACCTTGTTACCCCAATAAACAGGACATGCTGGAGGGATAGATTCATGTCCTAGAGACTTCCCATACTCTGGAACAGGCTACCCATCTATGTCAAGCAAAGTTCTTCACTAGCACTCTTCAAGAAAAATCATGATGGGGCGTGGCCAAGATGTCAGAGAGGTAACAGCACTTTTTTGATGCTCTGCTTAACAGAAATTTCTCTGACAGGAAATGTTCTTAATATTATTTTAAAAACATCTAAGTTTTCTTTCACCTATATATTTAGATACAGTGGGTTATTTTTTTCTACAAATATTTCAATTTTGGTGAATAGAAAGTGAATTACATCCTGTCAGAAGTACAGCAGCTGAATATAACAGACTCTCTCGGCCATGAGTCATTCAAAAGCCTCTCTCCAGGAAACTTCCATGAAGAAAGAATTACAAACAATAATATCCAGTATTCAAGATCTTTCCATGAAAATGGACAATTTAGAAAAAATCATGGAAAACATGAAGAAAGAAAATAGAAAGCAGATTGAAGAATTCAAGAAGATAATTACAAGACACACAGACCAGATAACAGAAATTGAAGAATCTCTTAATGAAATAGATGGAAGACAGCATGAAAATGTTAGCCAGATTGACTTCTTACTAAAGCAAAACACTGCACTGTCAGATAAAGTGGAGGACCTAGAATCAAGGTCACAAAGAAATAATATTAGAATATACGGCATACCTAAAAAAATGGAACAAAATAACACAATACAGTTCCTGAATGACTGGTTGCCTAAGACACTAAACCTACCTGAATCTCTCTCTTTTGGGATAGAGAGAGCTCACAGGTCATTGTCAAATATGTCTGTGTCAAAAAATCCAAATGCTTCAAGATCCATTATTGTAAATTTTTTATCATCTCAAGACAAGGACTTAATCCTGAGAACAGCGTGGGCAGGTAATCCTATAGAAATTAATGGTCGAAACATAAGATTTGACAATAACTATACCTCTACTATAATAACTAAAAGAAAAGCCTGCATTCCTCTCATTAAAAATCTGAAGAAAGCTGAAATTAAAGCACAAATCATTTTTCCTGCCAGAATTAAAATACATCTATCTGAAGGAATAAAAATATTTAATAATCTTGATGACGCCTCTGAATATGTGAAAAAGAATAAGATTTTAGAAAACACTGAAGATATGGACATCTCATTACCTAGTTTAAAAAGGCAGGCAACAAATGGAAAAATGTTATCGATAAAACAAGCAAGAAGCTTAAGGGTAAATAATACAAATGAAGCTCTTCCACAATCCCTTCAAATCCCAAAATTTTCGTGCTACAACTCACCTACATCGGGGAAAAACATACATATTAAGGTAAAAATCATTTAATATTTATTAAGTATGCTTATTTATTTATTTATTTTTAAATTTATTTGCTGTTTAAAAGCCTTTAATACAAATATGCTAGAATGTTAAACATAGATGTTAAAATCCTAAATCTTCCCTTGACAGAGTGTATTATTAGTTGACAACTACATAGGGACAATGTAGCAATACCATAGGAATATTGGCTAAAACAAGAACCCCCTTAATACCGGATACTGTATGTATATTAGATTATGATGATATAGATCCGATAAGTGAAATGAAGGCTCCCCATCTCAGTGCAATTAAATGAAAGTGTAGCCCCTTTTTGCATCAGCGGGCTTTCTCTCCTGATAAATGTCATGTTATGCTTGGGTCCTTTTAGAGCTAACAGATATAACTTAATGTGACTTGTACTAAATAGTTTAAAAGGTATTGGAAATTGTTCTTTATTATAATAAGAGAAGATTGTTTTCTTTCTAAGAATCCATCATGACATGTAAAAATGCATTCTCATACACTTGAGAGGTTTGTGTCTTTACTAAATGGGGTTTGTGGGTCCATCTGCTGACGGAGAGGGAAAAGGAGATGTATTTTCTGATGAAAGCTGGTGGAGTGTGTGTTGCAGGGACAGGAGGGTTTGTATGCTTGATATCAGATACATTGGCCAGAAAAATTGATAATTACAGAGAATTTTATATTTATATAAAATGGGGCAAAGTAGTTTTTTTTTTTTTTGTACTTCATATACATGCTTTCTGAGTAACATATTCTGTTTTTCTTTTCTCTCACAAAATGCACATCACGAGTATCTCATGAACAGTTATCACAGCTTGCTGCAGATTCCCTAGTGCGAGCTTTTAACCGCCAAAATTCAAACGTTAAAGGAGAAGGAAGGGAAAAAAAAGGAAAAAGAAGGCTGTTGCCTCGAGACTTCTTGGTCAGATCTTCTTTGTAATACAAGAGACTTAGGCATGTACTCTCTCGAAGTCTCTTTTGTCATATGAACTTTGGTTACGTATTCACATTACCAGAAATCTTCACATGAAAAAAAAAGAAAAAGAAAACGGAACAACTGAATGCTTTATCACATACCAAGAGCGACAAATAAAAATATATAAAAAACATAGACATATATAAAGGTCCTTTTTACTAAACCAATGTTGATGCCTATGTTGTTCCCTTCATAATAAGTTTTCTGATGACGTGTTTTACAAAGTAGTTTACACTTGATCATTAGTTGGCAGCTGTAGCTAACAGATACAGTGAAAACACAGACTAGGTCATCTGATCCTTTTTGGTTAGCAGAGCAGAAAGTGGCATATGCAATGGTTATAAAGTCACTAAAATACATTATCTATTGGGGGTTAATGTGTTCTTATTATTTTTAAAGTAGATTTTGGGGCAGCTATGTATTTTCTGTGCTTTCATCTTGATATCTTCATCCTCAATCTTATTGATTATATGAGTTGTTGGTTGATGGCAATACTGCTGGATTGGGGAAGCCAAAGCTGCAGACAGACCATTACAATAAATAATAATTCTGTTATAAAAGGGTGAAATAATATATTGGGGCAGGAAAAATTTTGGTTCCAAAGAAAAGGAGACAGTTCTGCTTAGAGAATGATCTTAGTTGTTACTGAAGTGATGCTTTTGCCTCACTAGTCAGTGATAGTAGTAGAAGACTGTTAGGGGGGGCAGTGCAAACTGGGGATGGTTACTCTTGGCTTATAGTTACTACTTTCATCAGGACATGAGGACAGTTGTTATTTCCAAAGGTAGCCTTTACTTTTTAACTGCTTTTCTAATTAATAGTTTACATTATGTTGGATTTATAGCGAATGTTGAAATTGTGATCTACTTAATCCACCTCCAGCTACATAAGTGCATACTACAATCTGACATTTTCACTAATATTCATAAAATATTGAATGTTTTACTGTCTGTAGACTACATTTTCTAGCAAAAGATATATTGCATGTTAACCACTGCCACTCTAACTGAAAAAATATTGGTAAAATGTGTTAATGTATTTTGTTAAAAAGGACAACTTAAGGGAACGCATTATTACTATAACATCTAAAACTGAAGTGTCCTTGAAGGTTAAAATCTGTGAATTCATTATATGATATTTTTATCAAAATCAAGCTACACTACATAGTTTCTTTAGACTCACATATTTGGAAAGAAAAGCTAATGTTGTTGATGATTACACAGATCTATATACCTGCATAGATATTTGTGCAACTAAAATATTATCTTCTCATGTAAAAAATTCTCATTAATACATCTTTATTTTAAATATCTTTAATACCTTAAGAAATTATTTAAGGTTAATCAGATATGTTTTTTTTTTTTTTTTTATTTTTAGGGGAAGGAAAAACTGGTGATGTTATATCTTATATAAAAGGAAAATAAGCCTATAGGCTATATATTAATATGCTGATTCTATAGTAAATATTAACACTGTTGTGATTTCACAGACAAGTTCATACAGTAATGTTTTGTTACATGATAAATGTTCTTATTTTTATACATAAACTTCTTTACTGAATTCCTAGATAAGTAGGTTTTGATCTAATGTAGTATACTAGATTAAGATCTGTATTAGTATAGAATAGACCTAAATGAATATGATATACTATGTCATCATACAAGTTTAAAGACACTGTTCTTAAAAATTTTGAAAATTCCATTATTTATGGTAATTGATGTTTTTCCACAATATCTCCTACATAGTAATACCTATTCATCCTGGAGAATTAATAGGTTGTAGTTTGTTAATTCAATAAAATATTAGGTAGTAGCATTAGAGAACGATAGTCTTGAGCACTAAGGATGATAGAGGGTGGTATTGATGACTTCTTCATCAATCCAGGAACTAGATGTTCCATGGTTAGTTTTGTATATAGTTATATTTTCATCTTCTCTGAACATTACTTGTTAATTAAGTCCAGAATAGTATTTAACCATCAAAAGCTTAAAGTAATCAATGTCTGGGTTTAAATGTCTGTCTCTGAATGCAAATGGTCTTAATAACCCTACTAAAAGAGGAAGGTTACTCAAATACCTAGCATCCAATAAAGCCGACATTATATTTTTGCAAGAAACGCACATTATTCAGAAAGATCTAGAAAAAATGGCTTTTAAAGGTTATAGTATTCTAGCTGAATCTCATTTCCAAACAAAGAGAAGAGGAACCATGATTTTGTGGAAAAATACATCACCAATACCTAAAATAATTAACAGTTTCTCTGATAAAAATGGTATGTTGTGTCTAGTAGTATTGGAATTGAATAAGAAATATTTTACTTTAGCAAATATGTACTGGCTACCTGGTATTGGTGCTAAATCTGCAAACAAATATTTGAAAATAATAACAGCAAATTCTAAAGGAGATATCATTTTGGCAGGTGATTTTAATTGTATTCTATCATCTAAAGATACCACTAATGTCAGCAATATTAAGATACCCGCATCAGCCAAAAAATTGATAGATTTTGTCTCATTATATAACCTAAAAGACGTATACATGATCAAAGAGCAGCGGTCTCTCAATTTTACTCACTTTTCTTATAGATATGGTACACAGACGACTACTGATAAAGTGTTTATATCTGACAGCCTATTATCTAAGACTCAAGATGTAGTGATTACATCATGCCCTCCATCAGACCACAATGCCATACTATTTAAAATTAAAATTAAACCAAACAATCTTATTCATTGGCAGAGACTACCAGCCTATATTATTAAGATAAAAGGATTCAAAAAATGGTTTATAAAGGAAGTAAACTATTATATTGAACTTAATGATAATAATAACACAAATAATGTGTTAATTTGGGACTCTTTAAAATCTTATATATATATGGGAAAATAAAAGCTTGGTATTTACATAAAAGGAAAGAATGGGACAAAAAATTATTAAATCTACAATTGAAAATTGACACTTTAAAAAAGAACTTACACCCCAAAGAACTGGGCTCGAACCTGGATTTAAAACAACTAAATCTCGAATATTTAGAAATTCTTAGTCATAAAGTAGCAATTAATTTAGAGAGGTTAAAATTACAATCTTATTCATCTAATCCAAAACATATGCATAGATTAGCAGCCAAAATGAAAAGTTTTCACAAGAGTAAGCACATAATTGAAATATTAGACAAATCTAAACACAATTCAAAATCTTCTTCAGATCTAAAAGATATTTTGGAGATTTTTCGTTCATATCATGAAACAATGAATAAAGCAAATTTAAACTTTACTAAAAATAGTTCAAAAATAGAATTTCTAAAAAACAATATAAATAATAAACTTTCTAAAGAACAAAATAATAGATTACTTAAATCAATATCATTAATAGAAGTTAAAGAAAGAATACAAAATCTTAAAAATAATAAAGCCCCTGGTCTTGATGGCATAATAGGTGAATTATATACAATTTTCCCTGATTCCGCTTTGACGATATTAATGAAAGCACTTAAGGAAGTTCGAATAGGTGACAAACTTTGTCCTTCTTGGAAATATTCGCTAATTTCTCCCATTCTAAAGCAAGATAAGGACTCCAAATTTGTTTCATCATATTGTCCTATTTCCCTATTAAATATAGATTATAAAATCTGTATGTCTATTTTAGCAAACAGATTAAATCAAATGATGCAGACTTTAATAAACAATGATCAAACAGGTGTTATACTGAACAGAAAAGTTCAGGATAATACTATTAAACTTTTAACTTTAATAGATTTTGAAAATAAAAAAAAGAATAATCACTCATCAGTCTAGATCTAGATAAAGCATTTGATTCTATTAACTGGACATACTTATTTATGGTATTAAAAGAATATAATTTCTCCTCAGAAATCTTAAACTTGTTAAAAAAAATTATATGAAGGTTCTATAGCGTATATTAAAATGGGCACTTTTTTATCTGGCCCACTTCAAATTCTAAAAGGCACTAGACAAGGTTGCCCTTTATCCCCACTACTATTTGCATTAGCAATAGAACCATTTGCTAATTTTATAAGAAACAATATAAACATAAAAATTGTTGATGTTAATGAGAACTATTCTTCTAAAATTTTACTCTTTGCAGATGATATCTTATTAACCATTGGAAATATTGATTCATCTATTGATCACATTATCAGATCATTAAAACTCTTTGAGGAAATCTCAAACCTTAGATTTAACCAAAACAAAACAGAAACTATTCTCATCAATAAAAAATTGAATAACACTATCTAATTACAATAACTTTAACTGGACCAATGATAAATTGAAATATCTAGGGGTTCATATTCTGTCTAAATGGAAGGACACTATAAATATAAATTATAAAATTGTATTAAATAAAATCACAGAATACATTAATAGATGGAAGAAAATGTTCTTTACTATAGAAGAAAGATTATCTCTGATAAAAATGATTCTATTACCAAAACTTCTTTTTTATCTTCAAACATTATTGGCTCCTCCTTCTAGAAAACAACTTAAACACATAAACACTATATTAATTAAATTTCTATGGTATCCTCAAAAACCAAGGATTAAATATGATTGCACTATAAAAACTGGATTGAAGGAGGGATTGCTTTTTCAAATTTTGAGCTTTATGCTGATGCCATTATTCTTAATATAACAAGTCTGTGGTTAAGTCCAAAATACCATTCAAATTGGAAAAATTTACACAAAACAATACTATTAAGCAATTTTGACAAGTTTTTTCAAAAACATATATTGTTCTGAAAATATTAAGCTATTTATAGTTATTAAAGAATTCTTTTTCAACAATGAGCAGGAAAAATCACATCTTATTCCTATAATTAAATATATCTTGCAAAATTTAAAAAAAGTAATGAATAAGAACCTTTTGAACAACAATTAGTCCATTCTAATGTTTCCAATAATCTTAACCAAGGGATGCTTTGATTCCTTTAACATGATGAAAATAAAAACTATGGAAGAAAATGGGTTATTATTCTGGCATCAGTTTTTAGGAACTAATAATATTCATGATGCTACCTACCTTTTAGCCAGGTATAATATCTACCAAAATAACTGGTTAAATATTCAAATCTTCAGAGAATTTATTTTAACGGAATTTAGAAGACATCATTTTCCTGCTATAACAGACCTCCCCAAAAAATTATCCATCCTCTTTGACTTCACCAATACAGGCTATAATAATGGTATCTCATTGTCAAGATTTTACAACATTCTTAGATCAGATCTAATAATATTAGACGACAATTTATGGAAATATATCAACAATTTCAACAACTCCCAAATACATATAAATGATAAAACTTTAATTCTCAGATCTGTTTACCATACCTCTTCTTCCACATATTGGAAATTTTTTACATGGATATTCATTCATAGAAGTTTTATTACACCAATAAAAGCCTCTAGAATAAGCAAGAAAGATTTTAATATATGTTGGAGATGCGAGGAGCTAATAGATGCTGACTGGGCACATATGTTTTTAGAATGCAGAACAATAACCACATTTTGGATGGAGCTTAAAAATTTTATTAAAGCTTTGTGGTCGGACAGATGTGAGATCTCTGATTCTATGATGCTTTTTAATGCACCAATGCCAAGGTATGTTCCACTGAATCAAATGAACCTCCTTTGGACTCTACTTGCTATAGCAAGAAAAACTATTACTAGAAATTGGAAATGTAAAAATAACCTCTCATTTAAGGAATTTATATCTTTTACTAAGATTATTTGTAGTAGGGAATTACAAACAGCTATGTTACACTCCTCAAACATGACTCATAAACAAATTTCCTGGATAAAGCTTAAAAAACTATTAGACAAAATGTAATGTTATTGAAGATTTGGTATCTATTTTGGACTTTGTATATAGTTTTTGTAAAAATTTGATATTACGTTGTTTTTTCTTGTTAAAAATTGTAATTATACTCTTGAAAATCAATAAAAAAATATGAGGAAAAAAAAAAAGAAAAATCATGATGAGTGGATGGGAAAAAGAAAATACACCCCGTGGATCACTTCTGTGTCTCTGCTCGACAGTGGCACAGGAAAATAACTTTTTTGGGTGGCGTAAGCCAGGGAACCTTGTTGGCTAGGCTTACGTAGGCCCTCAGGCTGATAGCCTAGTACCTACCTATGAACCTATGAACACATGGTAAAGTTAACAGTTCATTGTTGCTACCCCCAACTGTGAGAACTGGCTCTGCCAGGAGTAGCACTGGCACATCCATGTCCATAGTCAGATGTGCTGCTACTCTCTGAATAAGATTGATGTCTGCTGAAAGAGCTTTCCTCACAAGTGCAGCCAAGATCATAACCCCATGGCTTACCACACCTTGGTGTGTTCACATCAACCACTGATGAAGCATTTGCAACTATGGGAGCATGATCAGGAATGGCTACATTGCAATTCAATGTTGACATTGTTAACATTTCCGCAATGTACCTCGACTTCCCGGTGACTGCTTACACATGTTTTGCAGGGGGACAACCCCCCATGCCACCCAAACCCACTGCTAATTATATATTACAGCTCCAAGATCATACGGTCACCCATTTTCTTCTTTCCTCTGTAGTGAGGAAAAGGGAAAATTTCCCGATTTCCACTGTAGTGCGATTTACAATCAGAATGTCAATCTCACAACAGCGAATGCACACTAGCATTCACTGTTGTGGGCTTGACATATTTCAAATCACTGTTATGATAACTTTGAAAACTGCCTTTTGGTAATCATAGTTCACATAACGGCATTTGAAATTTTGATAGTTAGAAATGTGACTTACGTTAGCAAAAAATAAATAAAGCTTTCAAAAAAACTTTGCTTTGAACTCATATAGCATTTATAGACAATCATTGCACAGCATAGTAAAATTTAGCCTGAGAAGCAGCAACATGCAGGGAAGATACAATTCAGAAACAAAAGTATCATGGCCATGCCTCAGTGAAAATAGTGTATAATGTACTGTATGCAAATGACCACATGATATGGAAAATAGGTTCATGATGCATATAAGGCACAGTGATTATGCAGCTTGATGGCACTGAACATGGTGGAGTGATTCAAAGATATATTGAACTCTATTCTGAATGCCAAGGATTCACTGTGCACAAGATTGCATCATGTTTGCCTTAGTAGCAACTATGGCTGAACAACATGTTAGAAGCCACTACTATTGAAACTTAGCATGGCTGACTCTGAGTTACTACCATAATGAAAGTAACTATCCATATTTACTAATGCTGCACTGCTCATCCTGGGACTGGAGTTACACATGCATCCTTTTCTTGTGCACGGAACTTATGCAGATTGTACAGCTGCACTTCTGTATTACAGAGGCTTTCTGTAGCAGCCACTACTGATCTATAATACACGTACATTATGTGGCATCCAAACATGTATCATTCTATATGTCACTACTGTTTTACTTATGCAGTAAAATTGTGTGAGCAGGCATGGTTCCCTCAGGTGTTGAAGACCATATAACTCCTGACTGATTTCTAAGGGACAGCAAAATGTTCATGTTTTTCATCCATACGGTCACTGAGCTGCACCTGCTAGACCATTATGATGGCCCATTGTATAAGCTGGATGCCTTACATGAACTAGTCAGGACCGTGTGTAAAGTTACTGGCACAATCTGTTCTGATGAGCAGTGTAGGCACCTTTACTGTGAGCTGCAAAGGCACAACCCTGATATACTTGAGTGTAGAAGGCAATGGCTAAAGAGGGAAAGACAAATTTATTATTTGTCTTTTGATTACCAGGAAATTTCAAAGTGAGTCAAAGACATGCATAATGTTATACACAAAATTATAATCAAGAGAAAAATATTTTAAATATATCTTTTGCAATAAAAAGCATGCTTTGCATACACATTCCAATACTACCTATATGAATATTCATTCCTATGTAAAAGGTTCAAAACTGAAAAAGATAAATTATAGAAGAGGAGAACTGAGTTAATTAAGGCATTGGTAGATGATGTCACAATTTTTAATCAGTATCATGATATAAGAATATATAAGTGAAGTGTACTATATACAGGAAAGGGTAGAGCAGCAATTTATTTTAAAAAACATTTGGTGTTTGTTGCCATGCACACTGATTTTGTTAAACATGCAAGTAAAAGTGAATATTGTTGAAACTTTCAAATGTTATGGGTAATGCGCCAGTGGGTAAATGCTTCGCAAAGTCAATATTTTAGGGTGACTTATACCATTAGTTAACAGTTATATGTAATCAGTTAGATTCTGTGGACATAATAGGTCTGCATGAGTACTGAGTCCTACTTATTTTTACAGCTGATGAGGAGTGGAGAGCCAACATGCACAGATGTTGCAGATCTGCAATTTTATATGTGATATATGTGTGAACTAATGTGCTTTTGTTTAATTTTTCTTCTGAAGGTAATGTGATTGTGGCAGATGAATTACCTTAGTCTCTGGAACTGGCTTAGTGGTGGACAGCAAATCCACATCTCAACAAAGGGTCATAGATCTCCCTACTGAGGATGACCTGAAGGGCACATAGGTTCCCTTGGGGCCAGTTCTCTGGGGAGAGTAGGAGACAGAGAATATTCTTCTGATGGTAGTTTAGATGGGTCCACTGTAGTTTCCTAGAGGATTTTGTGAAGGCTACTGGCATACATGGTTTACCAACAGATGTACAACTCCCTTATCACAACAGTTGAGCTCCTGGTAGGGCTGATTAAGTAACATGACTGGTACGTCTCAGCAATCAAGTCACCAAAAGGGCAACCTACATATGATGTCAGCCATGGAGGTGACTGGTGTCTGTATGGGTCATCTTCTGGGACCTTCTGGCATCAGCCATACAGTCTCCATTATCCCACATCTAGGTATTCTTCTGTCTTACTTGTCATTGTCCAGAATTTCTTTATTGTTTAGTCCTCACCATCACCAGGAATCCACATCTTCATAGTCTCCATCCATTCTCGTCCCACTTTTTAAAACATTGCCACTCTTGTTTATCTGCATATACATGTTATGATAATTTGTCTTGTCCTGTAACATTCCCATCTCACTCTGTGTAACCTAGAAGCACCTCTCTCTATCTTTTGCAACTACTTTTCATCCTTTCATCGTCTTATATTGCAAATAGGAGTGCTAACACCTCAAAAATAAATAAATAAAATAAAATAAACCTTTCTCTAAATATATATATAGATATATATATATATATATATATATATATATATATATATATATATATATATATATAGGTCCCTATAAGAAGCTCGAGTTTTCAGAAACTGAAAATTAATATGGTTGAGACCATATGGTCAACTTTCCAAAAATTCAAAGCTTCTGAATGGAGATAGTTGTTCAGTGACGATAGGGGAATTTACCTTTTTCCAACTGTAGTGTGATCTCAGAGTTGGTATATATAGTATGCACGGGATGTGGGGGGCTTGCAAAAATATAGAAGAAAGGTAGATTTTTGTTGTTTTCTGAAGCTTGACTTTTTGGAAAATCAGTCATATGGTCTCGACCATATGAATTTTGAGTTTCTGAAAAGTCAAGTTTCTGACAGGGATCCATATATATATATATATATATATATATATATATATATATATATATATATATATATATATATGTATATATCCATGCGTGCGTGTGTGTGTGTGTGTGTGTGTGTGTGTGTGTGTGTGTGTGTGTGTGTGTGTGTGTGTGTGTGCGCGTGTGTGTGTGTGTGTGTGTGTGTGTGTGTGTGTGTGTTAGTGTATCTATAAGTTTGTAATAAATAATTGCCAGTGAGTGTGATTGAAACAATAAACATGGAAGAAAATCATTGACAATTGCCATTGACTGCAGCTAAAATCACTGAAAAAAATAATCACAAATGTAAACCAACAGCTTACATCTGTGATTACCAAAAGTAAAAATTAAAACAACTTTTTACAAGGTTTGGCCTCCATACCCACAGAAATTAAATGTACTAACTCCAGAGTTGCAGAAACTTAAAGAAAGAGCAAAACCCAATGAGCTGTGTAATGGTCACTCTGATTAAGGGTTGTTTTCTGGCATGGCTGATCCACTGGATCTGCCTAATGTTTCTTCTTCCATAATACAGCTGTGCAAAATTTATTTTGAGTCTTTTCTCAGACAATGAGTGTTGTGCAAGCCGTATTGCACTTCTCTGCAGCTATAGACCATGTCACTCTGTAGTTTGCTTGATATTTAGCTCTATACAGGTATGGCACACTTTTCTATGAATCACGACTTTTATTCTTTATGCTATCAGGATAATTTCTAACATTTTCTTCTTTATGTCACTGTTCTAGACTGGCTTTATTTGTAATATTATGAGAAAGAATTTAAGTAAAAATGCTATATCACTGCATTTCTGTAATGTCATAGAGTTTTGTTTAGATGTCTTTTAGTTGTGCAGCATAAGCATATTGTTTCTTAAAAAAATAAAGGAAGCAGGCACAAATAAATTATTAAAATAGATAAAAGCCTGCAGTTTAGCAGATCTCACTAATGATATGATAAATTGATAAGCTTCATTATGCAGTCTTGTGTCTGATTTTCTCATTCTCACTGTATGTAGTCTGTGACTGAGCAAGTCATTGATTGAGTCCAATAATCTTAGGATACTTGAAAAAGCGTCAGTTGTGCCTAATGCAATTTTCTCAACATTCAAGAAAGATGAAATCTACTTACATTTTTAACAGTACAACTGAGTCTTAAAAACGGTTTTAATGTGCTAGATTTTATAGAAAATGAAAATAACACTGTAGACAAGGCATACATACACTTATATAATAAAGAATAAGCCCCCCCCCCCCCAGAATGATGCAGAGCTCACAACCAAACACTTTCGCAGCACCACTTTATTTAGTCTAGTGGTGTTTGTACAGTGGCAGTCATTACCTTAGGGATGTGCTAAAGATAAGGTACTTGCATGTTACCAAGGCAGGTTAGGCATCAAAGACCATTCCAAAAATAGGATATTGTCATGTTCATAGTCCATTGCCTTGTCTGTCTGCTTGCATATTTTAATTTAGCTACAAACATGAATACAAACAGATGTTCAAAACTAAAAAAAAAAAAAAAAAAAAAAAAAGCCTAAACTGTTTGCTGCCTATTTTCGTTCAAAAGAGGACATTCCACTTAGCTGATGTAGTGAGCATATCATGGATATCAGTAATGGGTTCCCCCCTCTATGGCTTTGGTTACAGCAACGGCTTTGCTGCTACTAGTTTAATTATTCACTGATTCTTGTGTGTTTGTTAGAATCTATTCCCAATCCTATAGTCACTCATAAGGTGGTAAGAATTAAAGAATTAAAGGAATGGAAAAGATAATTGCAATTTAAGTTTTGGTTAATGCTCTGCAGAATTAAAAGTAAAGGAAAAATGTATGAATGCAGTGCCTAATGCTGAGCCCTGAACTGAATGTGTTGCAGGCCAAAATGAGTTCAGGGCAGTACTTGCAACAAACCAGACAACTGTTCCCTGTGCACTGCAATTTTTCATTGTGTACACAAAGAATGTTAGAGGAGTAATATGTAGCTACTTCATATAGCAATGAAATTGGTAAAGTAATAGATATTTTTTTATGCCGGCTCTGCATTACAAACATAGTAAATTTATTTTCCGTAGACTGCTGTGCATGCTATAACTATATTTTCTCCTTAAATGAGCACTACAAATGACATGTCAAATACATCAAAATTACATGGCATCTTCCCCAGTTAGATACATAGAAGAAACAGGAAATTTGCCTAGTCAAACTAATAGCTCAAATGAGGTATCTGACAGCTTAATGCATTTAATAAATGGCATTTGAAATGCCACAAAGTGCTAAACACAAAATTTCTAACATGAGCTTCAAAACAAGAACAGGTATGTCATAGTTTATGGCACAGTATGATATGAAAAATTATATGACTTGCAACATAACCTATATATCAGAATTATTTTAAACTGCATGTACTAAAACTGAGAAAAGAGGTGACAGATTATTTTGTTTAGTCACATGCATGCATTATATGGTGAGAATAGTTATATCTTTCAAAATGTTGCTGAAGTATTTGAACAATGCCAGAAATAATGCAGAGATGAAAGCCTACACTCAGGGGCAATTTTTAGATATTGCTTCAATTCACTTAATAGAAAACTAGGAGTTCCATAAACAAGCACTTTCTGAGCAATAAGAAATGCAAAGCTCTAATTTTGACATCATTGACTTATTATATTCATCATAATATCAGAAACACCACATAGAATTAACAGGAAATCAAACTTTTTTTTGAAAAACAAGGCAAAAAAACTGAGGCAAAATCAGAAATGTTCTGCAAAATCAGTGAAAGTTGAAATATAATGGTGAGGCTGGTTCAGTATGGCAGTAATGCATTAGAGAATTAAACAAAAACAAATGCATATGACTACTCTGGATGGCTGTATTGGTAAATGTGCTTGACTGCAGGTCATCCATACAATAGTGATCAGTGGCACAACTGGTTTTCAGTGCCAGTGTATCAACAGGTAGCACACTCACCATGTGTGCTGGAAGGTCAGAAGGCTGTGGACTACATTCTCATCCCTGTTGATTGTATTCAGTTTACAATACTGGCACTGCGGTGCAGCATGAGGTGAGGATGTGATAAACTGCTGCGTGTGCAATCATTCACAGGAAATGTTAAACAGTGGCACCATCCATCTGCCTGAGTTACTGGTAGCTGAGTGCACATAAAAGATCACATGGTAGTTATCAAAAAGACTACCAAAAGTTTCCTCTTATCCTTATTCAGTGTGAACAGTACTTTGGATCTTCTCTGAGAAAAGGGCTGCCCTCATAGTGAACTAACTTCTTAAATAAAAAATTCTTGGTAATGATGGAATGTCACCTAGCACTCTTGTACATGTCTTGGCAGCAATGGAATGTCACATAGCACTCATGCTCGTGTCTTCAAAATGATGGAATGTCACCTAGCACTCATGCACATGTCTTGGTAATGATGGAATGTCTCCCAGCACTCATGCACAGGTCTTGGCAATGATGGAACATCACCATGCATGCATTCACATGTCTTGGCAATGATGGAATTTCACCTAGCACTCAAGTGCATGTCTTAGTACCTAGCAGTCATTCTACAGAGATAAATTTCCCAGCATGTTTTCACAAGAGTTAATAAATGTCATCATCTCATGACCTATAAGATCATAGGAGTATCTAGGCTAATAATCCTAAAGGACCTTTTTTAAGCCTATCCATGTTCCCTGCAATATTAGAAAGGTATCTATCCCATAAAATAGTGTTTGAGCATTTACAAAATTCCTCTATCTGACAGAAACCTAGTGCCAGACAATGGTTACATTTGTAAGTCCCATCCACTGACATAAGTTTCACTTGAACAAGTGCAAAGAAGAACTTTGCCTCACATGTATGGGAAGCCCAATCCAGAGAAGTGGCAGCCTCTGAAACACATACCTGTCCTTTCTATGTTGCAGGCTAGGTTTATGCCCGTAGATCTTTGTTTTTGGTGATATTTGTTTTGTGGTTGAGTGAGAGGTCCATTAATGCTTAATCAGAGGATGCTTTGTAGTCCTGGCATAGATGGCATCTCAGCAGCCTGTAGGAAACATAGTATAAGATTAATGATTTGAGATGGTCAAGTTGGACTTGCTTTCAATACCATATCTTCTTTTTGTGAGGAGCCTCTGTGGTCACTCCAGATATTATATATGTCTGGTCAGGTATATGCCCAAGGGTGCATTGTACTTAATGGCTTGATCTTAGGAAAGACTAAGAAGAACAAAACAATGACATTTTTGGAAAAGGATACCATACCTCTGTTTATAAGTTGCGCAACATGGAATGATTTTCTTACTACTTTAGTCACATGATGGACAAAGACCAAGTCACTGTCTGGATGTATTCCCAAATCGCTGAACACTGACTCTTAGGGGGTGTATTGTCATGTAGTAATTTGCAGGGTTACTGTTTTAATAAAGGATACTGTTATGTACTCCATGGCATTGAGTTCATGACTGTAACTCTAGCATCATTTAATAGTGTTTGTCAGGCCCTCTTGGAAAATGTTAATTTCTTGGGAGCATTTAATGACTGTACCTGATTTGCAATAATCTTCTAATTTAGTCAGTTATTGACTTCAGAGAGAAGTTTATGACAATCATAAGAGGCCCCAGCACCAAACCATGAAGGACGCCATTAGTGATTTGCCTTTTTCTGGAGATAGTCTCCCCTATCTTGACCTATCGGGTCCAATCTGTGATCCAGCTGGCTAACCACCAGGTGGCATAGAGTTTTATCCCTAACTCAGTGGGTTTGTTTACAATGCCTTAGTGGGGAATTGTGGTGAATGCTTGACTAGGATGAGCTTGGCAGTATGCACCACCTTGCCCTCAGCCATTGCTTTGGTGACCTTCTCAAAGAAGTCCACCAGGGTGAGTAAGCATGGCTTTTCCTCGACTAAACCAAACTGAGTTGGGTCCAGCATCTGAACATTTCCTATGTCATTATTTATCATATCCATGATAATTCTTTCTATGGCCTTTCATATGAGACTAGTCAGGCTTAAGAGTCAATAGTTTCCTTGGTCTGTGGATGGCCTGCTCTTATTGTAGTGTGGTAGCAGTTACACACCTCCATTTGCTTATCATGAAGCCTATTTGGAGGCTATGATTTAATTCTTCTAGAGTCCATGAAAAGTCATAATCCATGCTATTAAGGAGGTATCCATGGGATATTATCAGGTCCCACTGATGCAGTATTTTTTGCGCTGGAGAATGAATTGAGGAGCTGTTCCCAGGTGATAACTGGGGGAGCTATGGTGAGTGTATTTCAAGAGAGGAGTCTGGGGTGAATGCAGGTTAAACTGGAGCTGAATTTATAGGTCAGTAGATTTTTCAATCTTCTCAAGCTCAGTAAAAGCATTTCCATTTGGAATTAGTTTGACACATTGTTGTGTACTGCCTTTTTGATTTGGACAACAAGGTTTAAAAGAAGGCAGGATTTGAATGAGCTGTGTAATAGTTAACTAACAATGATTGGATATGTTAAAAGTGATGTATAATGTTGGCAGCTACAGTTGCTTCGGCACGCTTTGGAATGTATAATGTTTGCAACTGAGATTCTGTTGCTATGGTTTATTGTCGGATATAAATGCAAAATGGCCTATGTCATACATGAAAATTTAATAAAGGTGCTTCTTGTTTTAGAAACAAAAAGGCCCTGTTGGCAGCCAGGAATGCTATTGTTACCTCAAATTTGGCTTTGGTTGTCTTAATTAGTCTCTTAAGTTGTTTATATAGTTTGACGAGGGAGTTCTTACCTTGGTGGGCAGTACATTTCACATTTTTCCAGGATTTTCTTCCTTTTGTTATATAATCTGTTAATGTTGTGATTTCACCAGGGTGGCTTGTTTATTGAGTTCATTGTGATATTGTTTTGGAAAGTACTGCATCCTCTATACAGTTGTATAAATTTAGAGGTTTCTTGCAAATGACTCAGTAAATGCACTATTGTTCGCTGGGTTGGGGAGGGTATGAAATTTTGCTAGTGTATCATTTAAAAGAAGGAAATTTGCCTTGGAATCATTTCTATAAGTTCCAGAGTAACCTGCTGTTCCAGATTTTACTTTTATTTTAGAGGCGGCATATTTATGTTCTGACTTGAAAAGTGAGCAGAACCTGCTCATGTGCTTGCTTTTGCTATCGTTATGAAACTCACTTGCCATGATTTCTGACAATAACTGTCTGATATTCCAAGACTCGTTACAATGACTCCTGAAATAGTGAGACTGAATAACTGAAAATATGAACTTACATATGCAAAGTCCAAGATTGTCATTTATTGGAATATTCCCTTTTCTCAGGGGTATAACAATGTCAGAGTTGGTATATATACGAGTGTGCAGTCTGGAGGCTTGCATCTCATATCAAGGATGCAGGGTGGTGCATCTCTTTCAAAAAATAAATGTAAAGCAGATCAGAGATGGGTTTTGGTATTTCTTGTTCTCTTGTATTTTCAGGAATGTTTTCATAATTCCTAGGAGTACATTTATGAGTCATAGAATTACAGTAGGGATCATTGCAGAAAATGGTTAAATACAAAATTCTCCACTGCATTCCGGGACCCTCAAGCTTTGCTTCAGGCATCGCTGAACTGGGATTCTTCTCTTGCATGCTTTGTTTTGCTGGCCATTGTTACCCAGTGTTGTCACTGAGGCCATATAATTTAAGGGAGTGCACCTCAGACATGAGGCGATGAAAATCGCCAAATGTACCATAATGCAGCTATTATCTGTCTTAATCCCATTCTGAATGGCTTTACAAAAATATCTGCTTGTACTGCTCATGTGATAATGAACCAGAGACACATGTTTGTTGGATTCATGACTTACTGTTGTATAAACTACTGTTGCATTCAGTACCATACAAGGTTAAATAACACAAAATGGTAAACGCTGCTACCTGATATCTGGTGTTTGTTTCCTGTCAATGTCTGTCTATCTATCTATCTATCTATCTATCTATCTATCTATCTATCTAATTATCTATCTATCTATCTATCTATCATTCATCTATCTATCTATCTATCTATCTATCTAGCTATCTATCTATTTATCTATCTATCTGTCTCTGTCTAATCTTTCCATGTCCTATTGCCTGTTGGTTTGTCTATCTGTCTATCTAGCTATCTATTTGAGTTCTGTGGTTATATATGTTTGTATTTGCATATGAATGTATATCTCTGTGTCCACAAATAAGTGTTCTATTGAGACGGCAGCCCTGATTGCGTGTTTCATTGTTGCATGTGTGGAATATGACTTATTGAGATAACATACACTTCTTGCTGTGTGTAGACATCAAAAATCTTTGCAATACATGCTTTCTGTGATGCTTTGCTGTGTTGTCAAAATTGAATGTGTCATGCTGTCCCAAAGTACACACAGTTCCATGTTGGAAAGCTACTCACATTGTTAACTCACCCACTTACCGATGATTAATTTGTAGAGGAGTATCCTTGACAGGTTGTACTGACCACCTTAATATAACTTTGCTGCAGAAGGTGATACAGAGCTTGGTGGATAGTCTGTGATGCCACTACTGACATCTAGCTTGTCCTACTGTGTAGCAAATGATGTTGCTTACCCAAGCTGCACTGTGCAATGAACCACATTAAGGTGGCTCTACTTAATGCTAAAAGTCTAAACAAAAAACTGGTGGACCTTGAGTCCCTCCTATATTTAGAGAGTAGACATTTGTTTGTTGTTACTGACCCCTGGTTTAAGACCCCAAAAGCACTACCTCAATTCCTGAGTTTTGTGTTTATGACTCATTTATGTCAGATGGGAACTGTTGTGGTTACTCCATATTTGTTAGATACCACATTACCATGAGACAGATGCCAAGAGACCACTAAGTAGAGTTATAGAAATTCAAATCACACTAAATAGTATCAACTGTTAGGTATAGCCTACTACAGGCCCCTGCATGCCCCCTCAAAAATCGTGTAAGATTCCTAAATATTCTTGATGAACCCCCTATAAGTAGGAATGCTGTTATCCTACCAATAAGCTGGAGGACAGTTGGACAACACTGGATAAGAGTAAAAAGTATTGGCTTTTGTAAACAAGAACTCCCTGGACCAGATTGCTAACAAACCAGCTTAAAAACAAAATATACTTGACCTGGATCTAACAAACGTCATCTGAATATACCAGCCTTAAGACATCCCTCTCACTGGCCAAGGCAGACCACAAACAAGTAGCCCTCTTCATCAAAATCTCCAAAACATCAGAAGAAAATATTGCAGTATTCAAGGACTTCAAATATACAAATCTGCAATTCTATGATGTTGTTGTGTCTTTCGGCTTTTCCCGGTTAGGGGTCGCCACAGCGGAACTCTGGTCCACTCATGATTGGTAGTTGATTTTTACGTGCCAAGTTACCAGCCCTGACGCACAACCTTCAACAAAGGTATGCTCATTCACGCATGTCTCCACGCAGAAGACTCTCTAGTTGAGAATCGAACCGGACAGCATCTTACTGTGAGGTGACAATGATAAGCCCTATAAATTCAAGTATAACAATGTCAGACATAATGCTGATACTGCAAAGAGTTATGCAAGCAAGTTTTAATAAAACCAAGACAAATGTATTAACTTGGCAGTCCCAGCTAGATCTAAACAAATGGGGAAGTGTAATTGCAAACAAGTGTAGTGGCCTACAAGCATTAATAACCTATAACATGAAAGGAAAATACTTGTTATCCAGTGTAACAGAATGAAAAACTATAAATTAAGGAGACCATCAAATAGCTAGATAAGAAATTTAAAAAAAAGGATATCAGAAAAAATAAGGCATCCTGTCAACTAAGACTAGGTAAAAGCCAAAGACAACTACAAATTCTTCTTTAATTATTTCAGAAAAAAATAAGGAAGCACTGACTATTGCTCAGAACTTATCTGTAATGGTACTACCTTCTCTGATCATGGGGATACTGTGAAGATACTGGCAAATAAATTTCATGCCAGCTCCACTCCAGAGGCATCTATCCCAACCTATTTATAGCAGAAGGAATCAACCTACCAACCATCACAAAAGAATATCTACTCAAAGTAATTTAAAAAATGAAGAACATTGCATCCATGGCGCCTGCCAAACATACATGTGTGCTGAATAAATAGCACTAAAGAGGCAGTGACAGACATACGTCTTCATCTCTTTAACTGAACCTAGCAATGTCTTTTGTCCCGCAGGGGTGACATGCAACTGCTGCGATCCCACTCCACAGAGATGACCCCACCAATTACCCTGATGATTACAGACCTATCAGTCTAGTGAGTCATATATGCAAAGCCATGGAATGTACCATAGCTATCCTAATTAACTATGATATCAAGAATCTTATCAGACTTGGCTTCCTGCAGGTTGGCTTTGTCAAGAGTAGATCTTTTCTGATAACTTTAGTGAATTTCTTTGAGAAGATTACTTAGGCAGTAGGCAGTGATCATGTTGTCTATACAGTATACATTTATTCAATACCTTACCACATACAAATATAACAGTAAAACTTAAGGGACTCAAAAGTGACACGTGTAGTTAGGTGAAGAGGGATAGGACTCACTCAGTAAGAATTGGGGAGGGGATCCTCCAGGAGCATGAAGGTGACTAGTGTAGTTCAAAAGGGATCTGTGCTGTGACCATTGCTATTTGGTATCTACATCTTATATCTCCATATGTATCAAATAAGGATGTCTGGTTAATAATGCTTGCAACTGATTGTAAGTTGGGAGTCATTGTCAACTCCCACTCTGACATACAGGCACTCCAGTAGGAGTTTCACTTGTCATTAATTGGTGTACACAAAAGGTTCTAATTCAGTGATAAAAACTGTAACTCTGTGACATTTTGTAGCAACACCTAACTCCAGCTTATACTATAGAAAACACATCAGTCCAAAGTAAGAAGGTAGTAACAAACCAGGGTATGTGGGTGGATAGCTCCCTTATGTTTGACTGCCACATTGCAAAGGTAGTCAGGAGATTCTTTTGACTTGCAGAGCTCATGGATAAAGGTATTTCCTCTACATCAAAAGAAGTCCTCACCTTATTGTACTCTGCAATGAACAGACCCATCACTGAGTACAAATCACCGTTTAAGATGCACTTCATTGAGCATATTCATCAATTAAAAAGACCCCAGAGCTTATTAACTAAAAAAAAATCATATGCTTAAAAACCTGAACTACAAAGAGAGACTGGAAGTGATTTCTCTATATTCAGTATCATATAGACAATGTGGGGGGCAATCTGTGCCTTTCTTATAGGTCAAGGTATCCAGTAGTCCAGAAACTCTGATAGCTCTAAAAAAAACAAAACAGCCCTACTAGCATTAGAGCCAAAGGTGTAAATCTTAGACAAATCAATAAAAAAAGGTAGAGGGCTAGATTTAAGGCACAGTGCATATCCCTTCTATGGAACAAACTTCCTCACCAAGTTTAGCAGTGTGGCACACTGTCTGACTATAAGAAGATGGACAACTGGATGCATATTCATAAATTCACCCCTGGTATTACTATCTTGGTGCTCCTTAGAAAGGGAGGCAAGGCCTAATGGTAAGTACTATCAAGGTAGAAATGGCCCTTTGGCTTACTCACATTGTAACTGATATGACCCTATGAATCTATGGTCGGCTCATGATCATGGTATTTGGATGAATACGAACACTTGACTAATTTTCTTTACTTTCTAAAACCATAAAATGATGTTAAAATCTTAGAGCTACATCTTAAAATGCAGTTCAAAATGTAGATTTTTTTTACTTTGAGACTATAAAATTTCTTGTCTCTCTCTGTGTTGCTTCAGTTCTTTTCAAGAATAATATTTTTGCATTTAAGGACAAAGTTACTTTTAAGTACAAAGTTGGAAGATATATGTTTATATTCAAAAAGCACTTAAATATTTAAATACCCACAAGGATAATCATTTAGAAATAAATTATTTAATCTGACTTACGAATTTGTGCTTGCAAAATGATTTTTAAATGCTTGCAAGAGTTTGTATAAAAAGAGGAAGCTAAGTCTTCACTGATTGCAGAGAAAGTTGGAAGTGGTACTTTCACATATTTATCAAAGTGAGGTATCAGGAAAGAGGTTCTAGCCACTAGAAAAGATCTTATAATGACTGAGAAAATCATCACACTGATTGTGTGTTTTATCTGTTAACAAGGCTCATTTTATTAAAAATCTAAAATGGACAAATGACATTATCAAAACACCAGACTAGAAATTTTTACCCAAAATAGTACAAGAAGGAATGTAAAAAATATATGAATTATGAACCTAGTATTAAATGGGGAAAGAATAGTTATAGACTGACATAGAATGAATGTTTCTCCTGGCCAATGATTAAGGACATCTATGGTACACATGGAGGAAGTGGTCAGCAGACAAGCAAACAAACAAAACCAAGACAAGAAACTATGAAATTATACACTGTAACAATTTGGGTGAACTACTGAGATACAAACTGGGTTGAGGCAACAGATGGTAGAATATATGGAATGTGGATCAGGTCCAAATAATGCTTACAGGCAGCTAAGCAACAATTGTTTAGCATAAACAGTATAGTTAAAAGAAGAAAAGGCAATGTAGTTGAATTGTGAAGCAAAATTGGAGTTAGAGCAAGGAAAAGAACATTTCAAAGGTAAAAAGCTAAAAAAGGAGGAGAGAAAGAGAAAGGTTAAAGACAGGAAAGCCAAGGAAAAGAACTACAGTGGGAACTAACTTAAGAAGTCAAAGAAAGAAAAGAGATTCTATAATTATATTGGTAGGTAAAAATGGTAAATGATGAAATCCAGAAAATGAAGTTGGTAGTAATGGAGTCTAAGGATGTGTTTGTTAAGACAAAACTCTAACTTTATCTCTATCATCAGTAAAGAGAAAGAGTGAGAAGTGTCACAAAGACAAGGGCAAAGAGACAAGAACTCAGTGAATGTATGGTTAACTAATGGTATAATCACAGTGAAACTGGAGAAGGAGAGCTTATTGACTGTAAAATGCAAAACCTGAATGGTATACCTCCCAAAATGCTAAGGAACTTGGCATGAATAAATTGCCCACAGAACATGTCATTGTTTACTCTCTAAAGCTGTTGCAATACCAGAACTGAAGATCTATTAACCTAGTAAGTTTCAGCAGTGGTGAATGCAACAGAGAGAAAAAAATGAGTTTCTAGAGGCAAAAGTTCCGTTAGATAAATGTCATCATGAGTTTTTGATCAGTCATATCTGATTTTGGTGTTTGATATAAGAGCCCTTGGTGGTTTTGTACAGGTTACAGAGGTTCAGATGTAAGGACATGAACATGCAAAGTTCAATACATATCTCTGATTATTGTTTTATTATACAGGTTTACTTTCCTAATTTGTTCCACTTACTACATGAGGTTTTAATAGGATTAATTTATGATAGATCTAATTTATTGATTGTTTTTAAGTGTATATAAAGGGAGGGAAGTATGAGGTATAGGATCTGAAATCCCAACATTTCAGGGACAGAAAATGTAGTGATAAAGCTATGCATTTAATGGTTATCATAAGTTTTATTTTGAAGTTAATTAAAGTTTCATGGATTTTCCGGTTAGTGCTGATGGTATTTTTTCCTGCACCTCTACAGCGCTTATATTTTTGGTTTATGCTGGCATGGTTGTGCTCTTAGTACTGGTTTTCCTGTAATTTTTGGTTTGTCGCCTATCTCTTTTTTAATGAGGGGAAAAATGTGTGGCTCTTTTTTATAGATAAACAACTGGTACAAATATAAAATAGATTTTTTTTCCTGAAACCTGCTTTGAGATCAGAATAATTCCATGTTTTCTTAAAAGGTGTGACTTAACTGACTAGTTTTAACATCGCATGTAGTTAGTGACCAATGTTATATCATAATTTGAGTTCCCAGAAGGTTGGAATGGTAGAAAAAAAAATTAATGATGAGGCATGTTAAAAGAGTAAAATTTTAAATATCCACTTTTAATCCATATTTATTGTTATAACAAACATTCCTATAGATCATCATTTCTGGTACATTTTGCAAAATTAACAGTCACATATGCTGCAAAGAAAGTTCCATATAATCAAAATGTAAAACTGAAATGGAGATGTGCAAAGTATGATTAAGAAGCAGAATAAGCTTACTGAAGAGTGAAGTGTTAAGATTTGTTTACACATATCTCCAAATAGTCTGAATAAAACAAAAAGAGGGCTATTGTAAAAGTTCTTACTACCAAAACAAATGCATAACCTGCCTCTATTTTTGATGGTAATTCGAGATTATAAAAAAATCAAGTAGAAGAGTAAAGACTCAGGTTGTGAACATTTAGTTCATATGCTTGAAGTTGTTAATTTTTCATATTATCATTTAGTATTTCATCAGAACCTGAAACATTTAAAGAGCTGTTGCAAATATGTTTGAAGGGGTGGATGGCATTGTTAGCATCACTGTTGCCATACTGGTTTGTGGTACAACCAAGAAAGAACATAGCAAGAGACAATTTCAGAAATGTAATAGGCTGAGTACAATAACAAAACCAAGAACCAGCAGAAAACTTGTCAAAAATCAAAAAAAACGCTGACAGTCCTGTACTCAAGAGCTTTTATTCGGGAAACTACAACAGTTAAGCGCTTTCGTCAGCAACCACAAGCTGACTTCATCAGAACTAAATTAAAACAAAAACATGTTTAATTTATAGCATAAAAGCGTCATCTGATTCACTTAAACAATCAAGTAAATAGTTCTATATGCTTAAAGTGCCAAGTACGGTAAAAAATACCATAGCCATAAAAAGACAGCATAGTATGCAAACACAAACAACTCTACACACTAAAATAACTTGATATAAAATTGACAATAAGTTACAAAAAATAAATAATTAATAAGTTAAAATTTGAACAACTTTAAATTTCATAGGCTCACAGTTTAAGCAGGCTAGTTAAATTTATTGCATTGTTCAAGCCAGGGAAGGTAGTAGCGTCTAATTTAATCTGCCAAAACAATTCTCTAAAATCAAGATAATCTTCCCATGGTCCACCTCTAGGATTTTGTGGGACTTTTTCAATAACACAAAATCTAAAATCATGTCCAGGGTTTTTGTTAATGTGTTTGAATAAAGCACTAGTGTTGTTCTGGGTTTTTATAGCCCTGAGATGTTCATGTACCCAGTCCTTAAAATGCCTTTTGGCTTTACCAATATAGAACCCCTTACAATTAATACACAAAGCTGCATAAATAACTCCCACAGTGCTACAGGAAAATCTACTCTTGGACTTGATAACTGTGTGATTGATAGTAATCTTGTCTGTGTTCAAAATGTAAAAACATTGTGAACAAAACTCACACTTCCTGGTGCCTAACCCACCAGTACCTGGAATGGGATGAAATTCCCTCTCCAGTAAATTTTTAATGGTAGCCCCTCTCCTGTAAACAACCCTAGGGTGTACACCAACCTTACTCAAGATAGTATCTTGCCCAGGAAAAATTCTCCAATACTTCTTTAAAATACTGTGTATCTCATTGTGGTCTAAAGAAAAATTTGTAATGAAAGAACAAACTTGTTCATAGTCTACATCCCCAAGAGCATTGTTTGTTTTAGTCATATTCACTGCATATGTATTGTCTAAATGTAGAGGGCACAATTACCCATCTAGTCTCATATTTGAAACCTCACTAATGACGTTGTCAATTAATTCCAAAGGATATCCTCTTGCCAAAAACATACCCTTTAAACAATTACTCTGAGTATGAAAATCTTCAGTGTTGCTAACCATGTGTGAAATTCTAATAAACTGACCTTTAACAATTCCTTTCTTGGCGTGTTCAG
This sequence comes from Protopterus annectens, assembly GCF_019279795.1. Lineage (NCBI taxonomy): Eukaryota > Metazoa > Chordata > Ceratodontiformes > Protopteridae > Protopterus > Protopterus annectens. The sequence goes on along the minus strand of NC_056728.1, from coordinate 1,466,647,212 downwards.
GATGACTACTCTGATACTGTAATAGGCTGTTACTATATATATAGGCTTCCTATACAAATCACTAACAAAGGAAGTGTTGATCAAATCCTTTCTTATAGTAACAGCCAAGAAGTGAATTTTGTCTATACTGTACTTTGAAGTAAATCTCAAAAACTGTGTTGTACTGTTAATGCAGGTCAAAAAGTTAGACACTTCCCCTGGGTCACCATTACAAACAAAGAATAGATCATCAATATAACATACATACAGAGCCCATTGACTGGAAAAAGAAGAATGCAAGAGAAATTTCTTCTCACACATGTACATAAAAATGTTTGCAAAAATGGGGGCACATGAGGCCCCCATAGCCACATCACTCTTCTGTACAAAAAATGTCCATCAAAGTAAACAAAATTAAACTTTAGAATAATTTCCATGAGTGTTACCAAAACAGAAACCTTGTTGTTATAAAATAAATTACAGTCAAACAAAAATTCTTCAAACCATTCCAAACTCAAAGAATGTGGTATAATGTTAAACAAGTTGGTAACATCCACAGTTAAAAAAACTAACATTCTCATCAAAGGGCAAATTTTTAAGTTTTGTCAAAAAGTGCCAGGAATCTATGCAAATGTGTTCCACATCTTTCAAAACATGTTTAAGCATGACATCCAAATATTTACCCAAAAAAATGTGTTTTAGATCCTGCTGCAGTAACTGCTGGTCTCATAGGAGAATTATTCCTGTCTTTGTGTATTTTAGGTATGCCAAAAATGCTCGGCACCCTAGGAAATTTAACTGTAAGAAATTCATAAAGTTCAATATCAATTTGTCCCTGATCAAACAGGTCTTTAAGAAGTAAGTCAATCCTATAATGTGAAATGTTGACAAAATTCAGGGAAAATCCTTCATACATAGCATCATCTAAAAGCAAGGTATTCATTCTGTTATTGTAATCACATCTAGTCATGACCACTGCTCCACCCACTTTGTCCGGTTTCATGACTCTGAGTGATTTATCCATGCATAATTTTCTCCATAAAGCATATTCAGTGCTGGATAAATTCAACCTAGTGTCATCACAAACAGACCTTGAACTCAAAAGAGTTCTAAATTCAAACTCCACCATACTTTGGAAAATAGTGAAAAAACTGACAAGGGGCGGATTAAAAATGCTTTTCTTTCTTAAAGCGTTACCATGAACACTGTGAGAAACAGAATCAAATAGTAAACGTAAATTAATCTTACACACAAAGAGTTTCAAATCAAGAATTAATTGTACGATGTCAGAAAGTTTTGCAGATACAAAATTAAAGCCTTTACATAACAAATTAGCCATGTCAGCATCAAAGGACTGGTTGGAAAAATTGTAAACTGAAAAGTCACCTACTGTATTGTAAACAATGGAAGAGGACACAGGGCATACAACCCCCGACTCATGAAACACGTCCTCAGAGTTGGAACAAGTACTAACATCAAAAGGTATATAGAAATCCAAGCCAGTTTCCAAATAATTTAATTCCATCTGGATTGTTGTCGCCTCGTGTTCTGTTGAAAATAATTCTGCTGATAACTCTGGTCCACATAGGGCTGTTGTTGTCTGTAACCATCCTGTTGTGTTCGGTTGCATATCCTTTCCGATCTTCTCAACGGTTCTTCCCCCAAAGGGACTCAGTGATCCAGTTGCTCTTCAGCTCCACCACTGACAGGACTGCTACCAACAGGAAAGTCATTGTATGAAGTATTTTTAACACAAGTGGCCATTGGTCTAGGGTAGGCTGTACCGGACTGATAGGCTTTAATATCTCTGTCAAGCTTTTTTATTTTGTGGTTTTTATCATCCGTAATGATCTTGTCCACTTTATTCAACACATGTTGGTAGGCAGAAACAGAATGTTGAAACAAGAGATCATCATGTAACACTCTGTCCAACTCAGAAAGTTCAGAGTATAACAAGTCAATAACTTCAGTGTTGTTTTTCATCACAATTTCAAGCAGTTTTGTACCTTGCCTATCAGAGTATATTGAGTACAATATCACACTAAAGAAGACCAAGTGTAATGAGTCACATATTTTATATAAAGAAGCTCTGTTTAACTTCAAGAAACAGAGGATTAAAAAGTCAGAACTACTGTATAACTGCCAGCATTGGGGGAAAGCCAATAACCTATCAGATAGCTGCGTGTTGTGGTGTGGTTTGAAGGAGCCATTAATGAACTTTTTCATGTGGTCCACTAGGGCAAGGTTTGATTTTTTTCAGCTTCCATTGCTGAACTGTGTGACACTGGGTAAATCACTAGACACTGCATCCAGGGTGAGCCTAATAGAGGTCTATGGAGATCAGTGTTCTGCCCTGAAAACCAAATACATACAAACAAGCAAAAAGAAAAAAAAACAAATAGATGTTGAGGAAAGCAAGTCAGTTTTATTACAAGTTGATGTCTATTCAAACG
>NC_056728.1:1466447280-1466642280 GCF_019279795.1 Protopterus annectens | reverse complement strand
ACATTGGTGGTCCATGCATCAGATTGACACAGGCAACCACCTCTTTCACTCTCACACACACTCACACGCACACACACACACACACACACACACACACACACACACACACACACACACACACACACACACATACACACAACAAAATCCCTGATATTTCTTCTTATTTTTTGTTCTACACTCATGAATACCTACAGTCAGTCAATAATGCCAAACTTTAGCGTTTCCTTCTTATTATTATTGTCCCAGTCCTCTTCAATAAACACATCACACTGAATGACATTTGACGACCTTTATTAAAACGTCCATAATATACCTTTGTTCACCAACTTTATTAATTACAACTGACCATAATATAGTTGATTCTAAACACAGCATAAACATCATTGTAATGTTAATCAGGGCAAGAAAACTACTCACCCTGCCCAGTAAGCAGGGTCCATACCTCTGCTCGCTTACTTTACTTATGAAACAACGTCCCACCTCACTTCATACACCATTCATTGAATTAACTTCCACCAAATAGCAGCATCCTTACCTCAGCTTGCTTATCTATTCAGCAAGCTTCCTCTAACTACTCATTTTCCTTTCCCCAGATTTTTGAAATGAACATCCAGACACCAGAGGGGGAAAAGAAGAGGGCAAGCCTGTCCCTCTTATCCACCTACCACAACTGATAAACTCCAATCCCCCAACCCCCCAACAAACAAGAGCAGGGTGGGAGGGTAGCAAGTTCACGTCAAAATGTGATTGCTTACCCAGCTGCACTTTGTCTAAGCCTCTTAAGCCCCATCCCTTCTCTTATCTCATTTCCTCCCAATCCTCCCTGCATCCACTTAACCCTTTCACCTCCCCAACCCACTTAACACCCACTAGTATCCATCCAACCCCTCATGAAGATGTCCCGGGACAGCTTTGTTTGTTGCCAAACTTTATTTGTTCCAGTCCCCTTCACTAAACACATCACACCAAATGACATTTGACAACCTTTATTAAAACTTCCATAATATAGCTTTGTTTACCAACTTTATTAATTACAACTGACCATAATATAGTTGATTTTAAACACAGCATAAACCTCCTTGTAATGTTAATCAGGGCAGCGTACCTACTCACCCTGCACAGCATAAACATCCTTGTAATGTTAATCAGGGCAGCGTACCTACTCACCCTGCACAGCATAAACTTCCTTGTAATGTTAATCAGGGCAGCGTACCTACTCACCCTGCACGGCATAAACTTCCTTGTGATGTTAATCAGGGCAGCGTACCTACTCACCCTGCACCCATAAGCAGGGTCCATACCACAGCTCATTTACTTTCCTTATGAAGCAGCATCCCATCTCACTTCATACACCATTCATTGAATTACCTTCCAGCAATAAGCAGCATCCTTACCTCAGCTTGCTTATCTATTCAGCAAACTTCCTCCAACTGCTCATTTTCCTTTCCCCAGATCCTTGAAATGAACATCCAGACACCAGAGGGGGAACGGAAGAGGGCAAGCCTATCCCTCTTCTCCACCAACCAGCCTGACCAGGCTGTTCCCCCTCCCTTCTACCCAAAATTGTTCAACCCATTACTTCCCATATCGGGAAGGGTTAAGTCAAACATCATTCGGTGTACACATCATCTGTAAAAGTAGGATCACCCATGACTTCACTGTACCACCAGAACATCCACCCCAAGAGAATACATTGTCTTTTAGCCTGCTTCCTTACAGCCACTAATAATGGCTCAACCTGGATGGAATGACAACCTATAGCCACAACCCTGTCAACTGTAGCATATCACCTTTGCCCACTAAACTACCCCATTCTGGATGTGCAGTAACCCAATTACTGTAGAGAATAATCTAACTCCAAAACTTTAATGCCCTAACCCTTAATGGCAGAAAACCGGCACCCCTTGACCTAGTTCCTGAAAACTCGCCTATGCTCAGCAATGAAGTACTCTATGTGCCCAGCCATTAACACCCCCAATTCACTCATTACCAAATGACAATCTGAACTAGATCCCAGGCCACCCCACTCAGAACCTCCTAGCAACCGTCCTAGCTAGAACACTCAAACTACTAACCATCCTTAACCCCTGTTTGTCCCTGGCCTTTCCCCTCGAAGAATCTCTTCCCTTACATTACCTATACCACTAGTAAGTAATTAAGACCTGGCCTACAGCTGCCATATCCTGCAACCAAGCTTCCTTTAAACCTTCTAACTCCACTGTAACAATGCACCCAGTTTCTAAAATTATCCCAACACAGCCACCTACCAACCATGCTTCCTAAAACCCTTCCTACAAAATTCACTCACCACAAGTAAAATGATCCTTGTGCTACTCTGTAAAACCTTAACTTGGTATTTAACATTAACACTACGTACTCAAGAGAAAAATTTGTCACCACAAATATACTACCCATTAGGAACAAACTCCAGCATCCTGTCAAACATCTCATTGGCCCTTCCCCCAAATATGGTTCAAGCAACTGGATGAGTAAATATAACCACTCCAAGGTTCCAAGATCCTGAAAGCAAGGGTTGAACTTCACTGGCTTGCAAGAGCCATAGGGCTTTAGCCTAATAATTTCCTGAGCTCCTATGAATGTCATGATGCTACTCTTCCCGTGGGATCCCCACACTCCCCATAAACCATCCCCAACAGTTTTTCTCTGGCCCTCCCACCTACCTCTTGCTTACTTGCCCCTACACCAATGCAATAATCAGCTCCCACTATTTGAATACAGAGCTCCAACATGCCTTAATAAGGTGATTACTCAGACCCTCATTGTGCCCCATTCCAGTGGCAAGAATATTCATCCAATCAAAAAGCGTCACCTTGCAGATCCTCCTTTCAAGCCACCGCATGATGCCTTCTATACTTCAGCAATCTGCAAAGAAAAGAAAAAAACAAATTCTATTTGCATACATACGAATAATTACTTAACATGGAGGCACTGACAAGGACCGCTGCCACCCCCATCAAGTGTTTGCCAAACTCTGCACCAAAGTATGGGACCAGCCCCCTCTTTTTTTTTTTTATTATGTTATGACTCATATCCCCTTGGACAAGAGTGAAAAGTGGTACCCGCAGAAATAAGAGCCAAACTTGTCTAGCTTGTCATCACCTTATAGCCAGTAGCCTAATAGCTTCCTATGATACTAAGAGTGGTGTGACTCCACTCCACCTATGTGAACCCCATCCACAGTGACGTGCCTTAACGAGCACTAAATAAAATGCATTACCTGTAATCTCATCAAACCCCACTGCAGGAAACCAAACTCTTACCTATGGCCAATGGCTAGTGCTCCCTTTTGCTATTGAATGCAAATGCCCAAAAGCAAGGACAACTTTCAAACATTGATCTAACATACTGAACGATTAATAGAACAGATTGTACGACTAATTAACCCTGAGATCACAAACTCAAATACCTGCCCTTCTCTGGTTAGCAGTGTAAATTCTCTACCAAAACTCAACAACTTTGTAATCCACTTACTTCAGCCAGTAACTGTTGCCCACCTGTGCTCTCCATGTGTTACCTCCTTGCTCAACACTGCTTCCATCATCTGTGAACTCACTGCATAGAGCCACAGCTGGTACTCATCACATCGCCATCTACAAAGAAAAGGACAAAAGTAAATCCTCTAAGATGTAAAGAGAAGGCTCCAACTTATACCCACCTATTCCAAATTATAGCAGCAGCATTCCAAAACCCCCATCTGCAAAAAAGAAAAAGACATGTAAATCATCTAAAATACATAACGCACATTCCAAGACATCTTCAAAGACAACCTATCCTGCCAACCCAGGAAAGAATGTACCACCGCCACACACATTTATGACAAAGCAGCCATAACTGAAGCTATGCTTCCAATGACCCTATCACGTACCCAATATAAATTTAACTACCAGTCGAGTATGTTACAACTAAGCCCCACACATGAAGGGACCTATCGATATACCCAACCAGGGTAAACCTTGTGATCACATACCACATCAGTTAGTGCACTGTATAAGCCAAGCTAATTTGTATTGTAAAACCATCTGCATAGCTCTTAACCTTCCATCTCCAAATGAGGCACACATGTAGAACAAATGGACAAAACGCAGCAAACCTAATAAAAGATTATTAGCAGCTTACAAAATACCATTAGGCATTATTTTAAATATTCCTCTTACAAACTTAAAAGGTTGATAGAACAGGTTCATGTTAGCATAGATATTCAGAATGATATGAAGTCTGCAACTCAAATGTCTGTCAGTATTTCCGACTACAATCTTACTACTTTGCCATAACTTGTCAGAAGCCACCATTCTAAGGAAAAAATGGTAAAATGTGTGCAGCAAAATCTGAACATCCTAAGGAAAATTTGTACCATGGAGAGGTATGCCCTCTTAGCATGACAGACACAACGGCTGTTTTGCTGACCAGTACCCTCAACTCTAACTATACCCTCCCCCACAGCCATTACCACATCACTGCACTTGCAGCCCACAAACAACCACCCCCTCATTGGAAACATTCCTGTATTCAAGCGTGGAACTGTCTACTCCACCACCAACCTAAGTTAATCCGTAAGCAATGGACTACTAAACACAGGTCTGCACAACACCATGAATCACCTGCTCACTGCAGTGACAATAACAAATTTCTAACATTGTTTTTAATTACTTCTACAGCAAAGTAATGCAGAATGAAATGACCACTTGCAATATTTAGATAGACACAGCTATACTTCAAAGGCAGATTGCAATAACTTATGCTGAAAGTTTGCTCAGTTTGTACTCGAATCTTTGGTACAATAACAGCCAGCCTGAGGCTAAAACCAGAACAATGCATACCCTTGAAGCGAAACAGAAAACAGCCATAGTAATTTCAACAACTGTCAGGCTCTAGTCTGCCATGAATGGATCGTGGTATACCACCCTCCAGCCTCCTCAAACTCCACTATCATTCAGACATAATAGCCAAACCTACCTTGCCACTTAATATAGCATACCTTTTTTTTTGTTTAAGCATGCCACAATCCTCTGACCATTACTGCCACTGTGCATGCATGGCAGCAGTCAAACCGACTTACTCCGAGACCAGAAAACCATTCGGGGCTCCCCTGAAGAAAATTTCACTGTTACACATTCAAAGGCATGAATCAACTACATTTTGATACGCAGCAGAAAAGAATGGCTTCAATATAACTGCCCTTGTCTTGTAATATTTAAACATATTTTAGTGATATTAGTACTTCACTACACCAGCAAACGCCCATTGAGTTTTACATTTTATAAAAGTAAATCAAATATGAGTCCCTGGCCGGAACCGCAACCAAAAGCTGTGACAGTGACACCAAGTCTGCTTCCCCAAAAGGGGAAAGGAGGGGGATTCGCACCTTCACAACAAGACACAGCTAAGATATATAAAGTGGCCAACCTCACCATTCCCCATGTGGAGCCAATTCTTATTACTACAAACAAAGAGAATGTGACCATGATACCCCCCCCCAAAAAAAAAAATAACCAAAAACACCAGGCACATGTTGTATTTGGTGTAGGTAGGGAACTAATATAGCTTCCTGGTTAGGAGTAAAAAACATTTTATTATTGTTTTAATTAATGCTGATGAAGTCATAATCAAGCACTTAACCTATGTTTGATTAAAATAAAACAGCTTATTAGACAGACATCACATGCTGCAAAATGATGTTTTGCTTATTCAGTACAGCAAACTCCCTTCTCTGCTCATATATTTCTCTTCATATAGTGCTAAACAAAAATACCTGTACTTTTTAACAGTAAAAAATTAATTATTTAATTCATTGATTAATTTAATTAATTAATTAATTAATTAATTAATTAATTAATAGTAATACGAACTCTGTAACTTCCATTGTAAAACAGATAAATCCATACTGCTAATGGAGTTTCCTATGGTACAGGCAAACCTGCTAACATACGGGAACTTGCACAAACTTAAACAGTGATACTGATGAGCTATCTATATGCCATCATGCCTACTGACTGCAGTACTTTTATCAATCTTAGCTATACTTGATGGTACAGTATAACACAGAGTTTCTGCTACAATAAACAGCATCTGTTGGGCTGCAGGATCATGGTTGAAATGTGTATAGGAGCATACCATAGGCCACTGTGTGTAATATAGTCCTGTGTGCAATTCTTAGACACACACAGCCTTTTGTGCACCCTGTTAGTGACTGCAGTCCATGTCTATGAACTGCAGTCCACAATGGTGATATACTAGACATGGTACAAAGAGGGATTTTACACCGCTCCACCAAGGTTTGTCTTATGGCAGTGATCTACTTTCCACCAAAGACCCGACAAAACTCCCTGCAACAGTGATCCCTCCCAGCTGCCCATGAACTGACCAACACACACCATACACTGACTGCACAGCCACCGATGATCCAAACCACCCAAATTTAGGCTCTGTTTTTTTTTTTTTTTTTTTTTGATGCTGGACTGCGCATGCGTGGCAGCAAACCCAACCCCCACCAACTCGTAGCTTGCCAAAACGACCATCACAGCTACCTCCAGACTTCCACAAAAAATCCAAATTGACGCGAATGAAGCTATAAAGAGGATATCTCCTCAAATGCTTCCCCCAGCACCGCTAGCATCCAAAATAAACTCTCTCGCTCTCTCTAACTCACTAATGAGCAGTCACCAATGCTCCACCTGCACAACCAGGGTATAAAAGCCTACTTGCCTGCTCAGTGAGTCCCCACATGCGAGGAGCCCAAGAAACAGCACCACCCATCACCCACGATTCCAGTGAGCCCAATGCAGCCACAACAGTCCAGAAAACCCACAAAATGCCACCAACAATGAGCCAAGAACACCATTGGCAATCAAATAACAGAAATTACATTGTCAACCCAAGGCTTTTTTTTTTTTTTAGCTGCGCAAACTGAAGACACAGGAAACCCCACCCTCCCATAACTGAAGTGAAAACAAGTTATCATTACCACCAACCTCTGCAATTGAGCCTCACTAACCTCCTCCATACCCCACCAGTCAAAGGCCTACCAGACCACTAATACCTTCAGGTTGTCATAGATGAGATGAGAGCCTGCTGTAGCAAGTTCATGCCAAAATGTGATTGATTACCCAGCTACACTTGTCTAAGCGTCTTAAGCCCCTCCTTACTCTTATCTCATTTTTTACCAATCCTCTCTGCCTGCACTTAACCCTTTCACCTCCACAACCCACTTAATGCCCACTAATATCCATCCAACCCGTCATGAAGATGTCCCGGGACAACTTTGTTTGTTGCCAAACATCATTTGTAAAGTGCAGCATGCTTTTTGAGCTTTTGCACTATTAACTATATACATGAAGCCAAGTAATATTTTAAATATTCTTCATAATTTTCCCACATGAACACACAACCATTCCTCTCAACCATCTGTGCCTGATTTTCCAGGATGCTCTGCTGTTGTCTTATGAGAGCATTTTCCTTCACAACTCAAGACATGCTGCAGTCATTGAATAATGCTAGAGATTAAAGTTTTGTCCTTGTTTTTGTTTTTGTCTTTCGGCTTTTCCTGGTTAGGGGTCACCACAGCAGAACTCCGGTCTGCTAATGATTGGCAGTAGATTTTTACATACTGGCTTGCCGGGCCTAACACACAACCTTCAATGAAGGAACGCCCATTCATGCATGTCGCTACACAGAAGATGCTCTAACTGAGAATCGAATGGGCAACGTCTAACTGTGAGGTGACAACACTACTGCAGCACCACCTTGTTATTATGTAGAAAATCCTTGCTTTGTTAACTGATTAGTGAGTGCAGTGGGTTAATGCCATTGCTTTCTATGTGAAGCATACTTGGTTCCATAAACATTTCCTGCTGTTGCTTTACTATTTTATTTTTTTTTTTTTTTTTAGCATGTAGCTATATTTTAGAATGTACCTGGGATCTAATGGCGGCACGGATGACTAATTTCCCCACCATGCAATACAGGTTAAATTTTTAAATCTTTCAGTGCAAACAATATATAGTATTCCTGGTGTCTATTGTTCCCCCATTGTCTAATTTTTTTTTTTCTTTTTATCAAGTGTATTTATGGCACATTATAAATATATATCGCTGGTACCTATTGCCTCCACACACACACACACACACACACACACACACACACACACACACACACACACACACACACATCATTTAGGTTCATAGGTTCATAGGTTCATACTAGGCTATCTGCCCTAGGGCATTTATAAGCCTAGCAAGAGTATGTTTGGCTTTCGCCACCCATTTTAAATTAATTTTGCTATGCCCTTTTTCGAGGTTAGTATACTGTGCCTCTGTCTAACAGTGACACAAAAGTGATACCGGGGGTAAACCTACAATCTCCCATCCACTCATCAAGATTCCTCTTGAAGAGAGTCAATGAGGGACTCTGCCTAACCTGGACTGGGATTTTATTCCAGAGTGAAGGGAGCCTCTGGGTTATGAATCTGTCCCTCCAGCATGTCCTATTTATTTCAGTGCTGAGGTTCAAGTCTCTCGAGCGCATAGCTCAATGGGATTTGGATTTTTTGAGGTGCAGCATGTCCCTTAATTCCGGGTTGGACATGGCTTTATACATCAGGCACAGATCGCCTCTGAGCAGGCGGTATGCCACTGAGTGGAGCTGGAGTTTCTTTAACTGGGCAGCATATGGCATCTGTTTGAGCCCTTTGATCTTCTTGGTGAGATACTTTTGGGGTCTTTCCGGATGCTGCAGGTGTTTGGCAAGATACATCCCAAAAGGAGCATTGTACTCGATTATTGGCCTGATGAGGGATGAGTAAAGAGGCACGATGACCTCCCCTGATCTAGATGTGAATCCCTTTATGATTAGGTGGGATATATAAAATGTTTTTCTAACCACTTTGGCCACGTGGTTGTCAAATGAGAGATTGCTATCAACTTGGGTCCCCAGGTCCCTAATTACTTCTTCTGTACTTAATGGATTACCACCTATGTGGTAATTTGTGGGCACTTTGTTTTTGCCAAAGGGGATGACTATACACTTTTTGGCGTTTAGCTTGAGACCATGGCTCTGGCACCAGTTGTCTGTTTCTATGAGGCCCTTTTGGAGGATGCTTGTGTCGGCTGGAGAGTCGATTATGGAACCCAGTTTGCAGTCATCTGTGAACTTGGTCAGCCACAGTCCTTCCATGTTGGAATGTACCTCCAAGAAATATATACCGAACAAGAGAGGTCCCAGGACTGAGCCTTGTGGGACACCACTTGTAACTGGTTTGGAGTCTGACATGGCTCCAGCAATTCTAACCATGTGGGTTCTGTCCTTGAGCCAGTTTGCAACCCATCTAGTGACATAGGGGTTTATATTTAAGCTGGTGAGCTTATCTATAATGCCCGAGTGGGGTATTGTATCAAAGGCTTTTGCGAGGTCCAGGTAGGCTGTGTGGACCACCTTCCCTTCGTCAATGGCCTTGGTGACGGTTTCAAAGAATTTGACCAGGTTTAAGAGGCAGGATCTGCCCTTAACAAAGTCGAACTGGGTAGGATCTAGTGTCTATAGGTCCCCAATATCTTTATTTATGGGGTCCATGATGATCCTTTCCATAGCTTTGCAGACCAAGCTAGTCAGGCTTATGGGGGTGATAGTTTCCAGGGTCCGTTGAGACACCATCTTTGTGGAGAGGGACCACTGTTGCTGTACGCCACTCTTTGGGTACATATCCTGTAGTAAGGCTGATGCTGAACAGTAGTTTTATCTTTGGGTTTAGCTCTTCTTGGAGTTCATGTAGGATGCAGCCCGGGACAACGTCTGGTCCCATTGATGCTGTGTTTTTTGCTTTGGAGAGAGCGGCTCTTACCTGAGCCTCTGAGATGTCAGGGGGGCAGCACTCTGCTGGGATAGATATTTGCCCTTTTCGTTGCGCTGAACCTGTTAGCTAGGATGTTGGCAATTTCAGTGGGTTTGGTGTATTTTTTGTCATTTTGGACTAATTCTGAGCATATTTGGGAATTCCCACTCAGGTTCCTAACATAACTAAAGAAAGCCTTGTGATTATCCTTAGTGTCCTGTACAATTTTTCTCTCGAAGCTGGCCTTAGACGATTTTATGAATGCCCATAGTTTTTTGCTAATACTGATCAGAGATGCCTTCCCTTTTTGGGATTTTGCTCTATCATGTAGTAGCTTCCTCCTTCTATTGTATAGTTTGTTTATGGCAGGGGTCCACCAGACAGGACGTCTGCCTTTGGAGGATTGGGTCTTGGTTTTATTTGGGATTGCATGATCCATGCATTCCTGAAGGTGTTCATAGAATGCATTTATAAAGGATTCTGCGGTCTGGGCCATATTTTCCACAGGCCCAGGGGCTTTGAAGGATTCCACCTCAGTTTTGAGGAGTGTGAAATTTGCTTTAGAGAAGTTTTTCACTGTGGTTTTCTGGGCACGGGGTGGGGTCGGGATGTGAATATCCAGTTGGATTAGTTTATGGTCTGATCATACCAGTGAGGGATACACTTTTGGTCTGCAGCATAGAGTCCCCATGTTGGTGATGATCAAGTCCAGTATGTTTTCCCCTCTTGTGGGAGTGGTAACAAGTTGTTCCATAGCATTTGAGTTTATGAATTCTAGGAACCTTTGGGCTAGGGTGTTGTAGCTAGAGTAATGCTCCCAGTCTATGTTTGGGTAGTTGAAGTCACCCAATATAATGGTGTTTGGAGAGACCTTCATATTTTCCATTGTTCTCAGGAAGGCCGAGTGGGGTTCCTGGGTTTGGGAGGGTGGTCTGTAGCAGGCTATAAACTGGAAGGCAGTTTTACCCACTGTTAGTTGCACATGGATAGTCTCTGATGCTTTGTGCTGTGCCACCAACCTGGAGGTGTGGGTATCTTTGATGAATATTGATACTCCCCCTCCTTTTGTAGTTTGGTCCAAGTTTTGGGGCCAAAAAGCATGGTATGAGGTATAACCTGGTATTGCTGGGGTGCTCTCAGGAGCCCTGAACCAGGTTTCTGTTACTGCGCAGATATCGATGTTCTCCATGCTAAGGAGAGTTTCGAGTGCGTGCATCTTGAGGTTTAGACTTCTGGCATTGAGTAGCATTACTCTTAGTTTCTTATCCCTTGTGATACCTATGGAGGTGGGTTTGTCTTTTGAGCCTTGCCTAAAAAAGGCACTATGGGGGTAGCAAGAGCCTTTGCCAATATCCGAAAGCCCAGGGGTGACAGGTGCAACCCATCCTTAGCGAAGCATCGTGGCTTGTCGAGCATATCATCCCAGGCTGACAGGCATTGGATCCCCTTTGAATGACAATTGTTAAAATTGATCATCTTGTCTTCATATTGTGGCATCATTCTTGGTGAGGGTAAGATGCTACTCAAGGTCAGGGTCATACCGGCCTGGGCTACATGCTCAGAGAGCTCCTCTATGTCTCTTTTCATGTAGTCCAGGGAGGTACGTCTCAGGCCATTCACACCAGCATGGACAATGACTGAGTCATATTTGTACTTGCCTTGGAGTGACCTGAGTGCTTGTGTTATGTGGCGGATCCTAGCGCCCGACAGGCTGCTCACCATGACCTTCTCCTTGTTCAGCCTGGTGAGCGGGACGTCAGTGTGCCTGACGATGGAGTCACCTATTACAAGTGTATCAGGTGTGTTGTTTAGCCTTAAGGGCTGTGACTGTTTGGCACACTGGCTTTGTGAGATATGTGTTGCACGTGTTTTGTTTTGGGGTAGCGGTTGCTTGGGTGTCTGCTTTGGAGGTCTCTGCTGCTTAGGCAGATCTTTATTTAGAGCCTCCGAGTATGTTTTTGTGTGATTATGTGTTTGGTTTGCTGTCGTGGTAGGTCTATGTGAGACTGTAATTGTAGTGAGTGTGGTTTCCTTCTCCTCCTCACTGGTTATGCAAGTACTGAGTTGAGAGAGCTTTGCCTCCAGTTTGGCTATATGGTTGCATCTCTCACATGTGTTGGAATTTGTTGGGAGGAGGAGTGGGTTGTCTGTGTACATGAGGCAGTTGTAACATTGCCTCAAGATTCCCAGATTCACCAGCTGGACTGGAGAGGAGATTGACAACTGACCTTTGAACATGCTAGAATATTATTGGGAATTCCTTTATAATTGAAAACAAGGGCCAATGGGGAACAAAGTACTCAAGGGGAGTTTGTGAGGGTATAGTGTTTTTAATTTTATAGTGTTGACTTGTATAATTGCTTAGTGAGCAAGTGCCAGGTAACTTAAGTGCAATGTGTTACAGGTAACTTAAATGCAAAAACGACAAACAGTAACTTTTTTTCAAGTGAAACAAGGAAATAAGTACAGTAAGCAATGCAGATATCACTAGGGATCCACAGAAGCACTGAAAAGCTGCGTTTTAGGTGGAATTAGCGTTCCAGGGAAATAACAAGCAAACAAACAACAAGCATACAAATAAAGCTAGATTCAGCAGGCCTAGATCTAGTCTATGCTACAGCAAACAAGGTGTACCAATTTCAGTAAGAAACAGTTCAAATATGCAGGCACTATAAACCTTTAACCAGAAATTCCCAGCTCAGAAGGGCAGAGTCCAGCCTCTCCTCCCACAAGAGTGCAAACCACGAACCTTCTTAATGTAAAATAACTGGCTTGAAGCCCAAGTGCTTAAACCAGAACTAATACACTTTTAGAATAACAGACACTGAACTCTCAATCAGCAGTTCTCAACTTAGAAGGATGTAAGCTACCTGTCCTGCCACCACAGTGCATGCCACAAACCTTCCTAATGTAAAACAACTGGTCTGAAGCCCAAGTGCTTAATCCAAAAGACTTAGAATGATAGCTACACTTTAATCAAGTTACTACCAAGCAGTAATAAATACAATTGAATACTTTAAAGAATGCCTGGATTAGTGCTCAAGTTATACAAACAAAGTTAGATTCAGCAGGCCTGGGTCTAGTCTATGCTACAGCAAACAAGGTGTACCAATTTCAGTAAGAAGCAGTTCAGATATGCATGCACTATAAGCCTTCAACCAGACATTCCCAGCTCAGAAGACCAGAGTACAGCCTCTCCTCCCACAAGAGTGCAGACCACGAACCTTCTTAATGTAAAATAACTAGCCTGAAAGCCCAAGTGCTTAAACCAGAATTAATACACTTTTAGAATAACTTTCACTGAGCCCTCAGTCAGCAGTTTCCAACTTAGAAGGATGTAAGCTACCTGTTCTGCCACTACAGTGCAGACCACAAACCCTCTTAATGTAAAACAACTGGTCTGAAGCCCAGGTGTTTAAACTAAAAGGCTTAGAATGAATTACACCAAGCAGTAGTAAAAACAATTAAGTACTTTTAACATGACGCAAAAGCAAAATAAAGTAGGAAGAAACACAAATACAGTAAAAGCAGATAATTTTTTTTTTATTTTTTTCCAGAAAAGTAGCAAAAGCAGTAGTAAATACAATTATCATGCAGTGCAAGCTGGCACACTTGAGTATGTAGCAATATTAGTCCACACACAGTTTGAAAAAATGTAATTAAATTAAAAAGGACTAAAAGCAAGTGCAGAAAGGGTTTATTAGGTAGAATGCGGTAAAGAGATGGGACTGGGGGAGTGTCCTAGATCAAATCTACAGTGGGGCGGGCACTGCAAAAGCCACCAAATTTAAACTACAACCAAGAACAGGGAGAGGGGGTGGGGAAAACCAGTTTCAACACAGATGTGAGGAATGTGCAAATTATAAAGCCAAAAAATATATACTGATCTCTATATATTTGCAGAGCAGTAAGACAACAGATATCTAAGCAACAATTTAGCTCTATAATATAGAATAATAATTTGCACTGAAATGCTTTTTTTTTCTTCTTAATTTTCTTAAGTGCCGTTAAGACACACAGTAAAAAAAGTATCCCTGGTGTCTAGTGTTCCCTCCCCACCAATTTTGCTAGATTTGCTCAATAGGCTATAGTAGTGTGGGGGTATGGCAGACAAAAATATTTTTTTCACATGATGTAATGACAATGTAGTGCATATTTAATTTAATCCGATACAATTTTGTATATTGAGCATAAATTTACCACAGCACCCAAAATAAAAATTAAGGATAATGCAAAATGTCAGACTTGCAATAAAGGCACATGAACTAAAGACACCATGGTCCATAATTTAAATGCTATGTCTCTGTCCCTGTCTAACATTTCATTGTGTAGTTTTTGGGTAGTAACAACAGGGTGTGCAGCTACAAAACTTACATAAAAATGCAATTCTAACCACTGGGCTTCTCGTGCAGCACATCTTTGAATTTGACCCTACAACTTTATCTGCTTGAACTTGGGACATTGTTGGCAAGACATGATATAAGAGAAAACTATTTCTAGTGAAATACAGAGGATTTTTAGTTCTGATATATTGGAAACCAAAGTATATTGTAAAATGTTAGACTGTAGCATTACAGGGTCTTTATATAAAATGCTGGTGTTTGTCATTGAAAAGATATTGTTTTCTCTTTAAAGTTTCATTATGAAGCCTTCAGGTAATTGCAACAAGTACTCTGCTGCAGAATACACTTAAAGCTGCCATTTTAATCCCAGAGCTTCCAGTGTAGCACACCTTTGACTCTGACCCCGCAGCTTTAGCCACTTGAAAGTATGACTTTGGACATTACAGCCATGTATGTTACAAGTGAAATATCTATATCTATGTAAACACACACACACACACACACACACACACACACACACACACACACACACATGCGCATGCATACATAGAGACATATTGATTGATATAAAACTTCCTGATAAAATGAAAAGGATTTTTACTTCTCACATAACAAAATTTAGTAGGTATATATTTTGAACATTAACTTTACCCAGCCTTTTTTAAATAGGTCAAATCACCCCAGGTGGAAATCAGTCATAGATCAGGAGTGTGACCACAAAAGCCCTCTGAAATGTTTGATTTACTAGCTATATATAAGTGGTCACATATCAGTTCCTTGATGGCGGTCCAAAATTAAAATTCAAGTATTTCTAATAAGATACTTGGGTATGAAACAGGCATATATTGACCTAATAGCAAGGGCCACTTCTGAGAGGTACACTGTTATCTGACTGTGAAGCAACTGAACAAATATAATGGTCACATTGCTATTTAACGGATACTTTTCCCAACAAGAAACCATATTAACAATCATTCAGAAATAATCAGAAAACCCTGAAACTACTGCTTGCAGTTATACATCTTCTGTCCCCGCAAAACCGATACCCACACTATCTGATTCTTATGTCTCATTGAAAAAAAAGCAACACACATAACATACTCAGTAGTATACTTCAAATTGCTGTTAACACATACACCGTATATATATTTACACACAGACACACACACACACACACACACACGCACACATGCACACACACACACACACACACACACACACACACACACACACACACACACACACACACACACACACACACACACACACACACACACAAACATATAGTCAACCAAAACATACACTTGAGGCAGGCATGTGAAGTAAGCAAATTTCTAGTATGAAATGAATGTATATCTCACTTGAGTTTTTACTGTTAGTTTACAAAAGTGCCCACCCACCATTTACATTGCCTTCTATTTAAGGCACACAGTCTGTAGTGGTAACTTCCTCAGTAAAAGTCATGACTATGCCTTCTGGCACCTTGTGCAGTTTCCCAAGCTGGCCTGATCCCCACTTGAAAGCTGAAAAAAAATAGGATTCTCAAAGATGGAGACAAAAATAACCAAAAAAGATCTCTTCTACTTTGGACAGAAGGTTGTTAACAAGCAGATTGTCACTGTTAAATTGATGCACACCATTTGCTTTAGCTGTGACTGCAAATATTGTAACAGTAGTACCCAGCTAATCCAAGAAAATCCTCTACCTGTCTTTTTGTGAAAAGTATAGACCAGTCTTTTTTAGTAACCTCTGTTTCCGGTCTTACTATTCACCTTCCTGCAAATTAGCTTAAGTATTTAGCATCTTCCATGTCCAATTTACTCTTTTAAGCATTCCTCATCAACATTCAAGCTCTTTTCCTGTGGTCCAGTCGTGCAAGGTTTGATTCTTTCAGCTTCTAATGTCTAACAGTGTTACTCTGAGCAAGTCACTTAACCAGAAACTGCTCCAAGCCTAAGTCTGGAAACGGTCCATGGAGGTCAGTACTCTACCCTAGAAAACAATCATCATTTCATAGTTAAGCATGCTTGTCTTACAGATTTTATCATGGACTGCATTTTCAATAAGTGATGACTCTTTGTTCTTTGACTGTATGGCCATATCATCTAGGTACAGAGCAGTTTCATGGGGAATTGTGGCCCTAGCCCCCCACCTCCTACGCAGCCATAGCAGTATCCCATTACTTGGTTGTCTCTCACCATTTACCACAAAAAACTGTTCAAAGCTTTCAGTGTGCATATCATTTCCTTTCTCACTTTTACAATGTCCACAAAAATTTGGATTTCATTTAAAACTGTTTTTTACAACAAAAACACTGGCAGTCATTTGCTAAAGAAAACAAAACAGTCACACTTAAAACAGACTTAGCATGATCAAAAGTAAACTTCTCTTCCATTGAAATTCACTTTTATTGAAAATGCATCTGGCAACTACAAGGCAAGTGCTGGGATACATTGTCAAAATATATACAGAGTAGCAGTAATTATCAGCTATGTGAAGTGTGCAGGAATTCAAATGACAAATATGCAACACATTCACTCACATTTTGTACAGCCCACTGGATGCAGGTATTCCTTTTCAGGGGAAGCCCAGTAGCATTCTCTGGTTAAGTGACCTGGTCAGAGTCACACAGTAGATACGTGAAGGCAGATGGAATCAAACTGTGTACTACAGAAGCACATCATTAACAGCTCATATCACTACACATCTACATTAAGTACCAGACAGACTGTTGCGGCCCAACCCAATTAATTTCACACCTGTGTACCTACAAAAATACAAAGGAAATTAAGAATTTATTCATTGTTAGAAAATAACTTCAAAGTAATAGACTTCATGCTTTCCAGTTTATTCACAGTCAAATAATAAGCACACTGTCAACTGTCAACAACACAAGGAAACCACAGATCTTAGCCAAGGATCATGGCTCATATGATGATGCTCCGATTCACTGTAATCAGTTCTTTCCTTTTTACTGCATCTACTGTGGCTCACAGGAGCCATATATATCACGGGCACACACAAACACACACACACACACACACACACACACACACACACACACACACACACACACACACACACACACACACTCACTGCAGTCCTTATCCACCCTCTCTTCTTCTTAGTGCAAGTAACAGAAAGAAAGACCCAGAAAGCAGGATCAAATCTCAAATGTTTCTCTCATATCCTTGAAAAACTGCTAGTATACCAACATTTGCATTAACAAGCACTGAAGGAATCAAGGTTTAAAACTCATAAGCCTGTCATTATTTAATGACTGCAATCCACAGTAGTTTATCAGAAAGCCAAAAATTGTACAAGGAAAATACAAAAATGCCTTTCAATTTCTTTCCTTAAGAATTCTGGACAAAGCCAAAAATCATGAGGGGACAAATTTTAAACATTATTTGTATATACTGATTTACTAAATGGGTTTATATCAAAGGACAAATTGTCCCTTTTCAAGGGTAACTGAGAAACACTGTTGGAGTAACTTGCTCAAAGCCACACAGTAGGGAAATAGAAATGTAAGGACTCAAATCCTGTGATTTTTTTTTAAATAGCAAGCAATTCATTAACAGCTGAGAGTCTTAATTGCCAAGCAACTCTGATTCACTTCAAAAGAACAAAACAATAGGTGTTGCATCAATATGCATTTTCTGAACAACAACTATGAAACAAACGACTAGTGTTATTGACTGACTGTAATACAGACTGATTTATCAGAAAATGAAATTAATAAATGTTTGGCAGTTAGTGCAGAGGATAAAAGCTCGAAGCTCTTAATGCACAGCTTGCAGAAGGTATGGGTAGAGGGTTTGATTCTTTGTAGCTCCATATGTCTACCGTCTTATTCTGAGGAAATCATTTAACCAGACTCTGCCCCTGGGACTTATTTAATAATAAAAAGAGGATATGGCATATACTGAATTTTCTGAAAAAAAATTTGAAACTCTAATGACTAGCTTTACTGACTGAGCAGAACACAATAAAAATTCTGAAATAATAATGACACAAATTAAAAAGGATAGGGCATATTTTGCATTTTTGGAAAAAAAAACTCTGAAATTCTAATGGCTGGTATGCTACACACTCAAACGCACGCACACACACACACACACACACACACACACACACACACACACACACACACACACACACACACACACACACACACACACACATTCTCTCTTCTGTACTTCAGGCATGTTTGATTTGAGCTCACAGAGTTTAAGAATAGCTCAAAAGCATTGAAACATTGAAAGAAAAAAGAAACTAGAGCTGTCACATGCAGAGCAGCTGAGTAGTGTGAGATAGTGCACACTAGCTAAAGAGTAGTCATTTTTTAATGATCAGGCCAAGCTCTCCAAACAGCACTGCATTCTAGGCAGCTGACTAGGTCACCTTACACTGGATCTGGCCGCTTCTAGGTATTTCACAGCATATAATGACGGGGAATTCATCCTTCAGTCTTTAAATGTTGGCTGAAGTTCTGTGTAAGCCAGCAAAATTAATGAAACCTTGGTTGCAAATGCTGCTTTTCCTTATGCAGAATGGTAAACAGGCATCTGTCAATACACCTCTGTCAAGTTTAATGATGTTAAGTATCTTTTTTCTTAACGTTTTTTTACTTGTACTTTGGGTGACCTAGGCACTCTTTATGATTTCAGTCTAACTTTCATTCCAAGTGTGGTCTTTGTGATATGATCTACCAGTTTAATTATTCCAGACTTTTCTTGCTATACTCCCTTATTTTATAATAGAAGTACTTTTTTCCTGATTTTATTGTTTTGATAATGACTCCTCTAAGCGTTCATCAGGTAGACATTCTCTGGTCTCTCCTGTGAGCTTTCCATTTCTTTTGATGACTTTAGCACATTAATGCTATAGATTTCTTTTACCTTTCTTTTTCATAGTTGACTAACTTTGAAGTTCATTAAGTTTAGCCTTTCAGTCACCTGAAAGGGGCTTTGTTACTCAGCCAGAAAATTGTTCTCTTTTAGGTGTACTAATACTAAACCTGATCACCTCTGTTAAATTTCAAAGATACACATGCTTATTATAGATTTATTGTTAAGTCTCTTGAGCTTTCTGCATGCTGTAATTTTCTAAGGGCATGACCAGATTTAGTCATCTTCCTATCACATCTCCAAATAGTGTCTTCTCTTCTTCCCAATTCTCTTTAGTACTACTGAGCAGACCTCCAAGATGACTGCTGTAAAAGGATTTAATGGGGAAAGCCCAGCTGAAACTTCTAGTAGCTTTCTCTTTTACAACTAGTATGTCTTCTCATCTGGCCCTTCACCTTATATTCTTTCTTTTGTTTTTTGGCAAATTCAGTTGCTGCCTAATTTTTATTTACTTCTGCTTTTGATTTCCATTCCTTCTTGACACCAATATGCTTCTACCAGATTAAGTAGAAAAGTCATCTTAGATTTATTCTCCTCATGTTTCAAAACTTTCACTATGCTTTGGACTTGTGAGGTCAGCAGATATGTGTGCAGTCCCATGACTGGAGGTCTATACATGTATTCAATTTCAAGGAGGCCCATCCCTCCTTCGGAACATGGAATATATAATCTTGGTATGCACTGATTTTTATAAATCATTTGGTGAGCATAAAGCATCCTTCTTGTTTTCCTATCTAATCAATCCAACATGTTTTGGGGCCAGTCAATCACTCCAAAACTGTAAGTTAGGACAGGAAGAGCAAATTGGTTTATAGCTTCGATTTTGTACCTAGATGTCAACACTATTTTCAGAATTAATTTGTCTTTTAAAGTATTGATTACCAAGTTTTATTCACATTTGTACTTGTTTTATTGTTGATCCTTCAATTCCCAAATATTTATACCCTCTCTCTTGCTCAAGTTCTTTTATATCACATTCTTGTTCCAGACTCATGTTTTCCTGGTGCTGCAGTTTTCCTTCTTTAAAGGTTGCTTTTGCACATTTATCAAGACCAAATGACATTCTTAAATCATCTGAAAAAGTTTTGACAACTTGCAGTTGTGTTTTCAGTTCTTTATCTGATGAGCTTTACAGTTTAAATCATTGACAAAGAAAATATGATAAATCTTTACACTTTGTTGTTTTCTAGGAGCCAAATTATAACGATGGCCTAAGTTGTTAAGTAGACAGCTTAATGGGTTAAGAGCAAGACAGAATAGCCACGGTGACAGAGAGTCACCCTGGTATATCCCCCTTTGAATTTTTATCCCTTGGATAATAATTTGTCCTTTATCATGGCTTAATTGCAAAGTGGTCTGCTACTGTTTCATGGTCACTGTAATGTAGTTGATCAGTGTAGGGTATATCATATACATTTTTAAGCACTCTTTTATCCATGAATGTGGGATACTATCAAATGTTTTTTTTTGTAGTCGATCCATGTCATACTTAGATTCTTCCCCTTTTTACAGTTCTCAACTGTGACTTTATTTATCAACAAATGATCCTTTGTGCCATATGACTTTCTTTTATTGCCCTTTTGTTCTACTGCCATAATTGAGTTTGCTTCTAATGACTATAAACTTTCTCGGCATCAATTCCTGCATATAGTTTATATGTTGTCGGAAGGCAAGTTATTGGTCTATAATTTTTAGGGTAGTTTGAAGGTTCACTCTTAAATAGGAGCATTGTTTTTTCTATTGTTAGCCTGATTGGCGCATATAAATTGATCTTACTCAATGCTAAATCTTCATGCAAGGATGTTAATATTTACAACCAAAAATTAAGTACTGCATCTGGGCCCAGGGTTTTCCAGTTAGAGGCTTTTCTTAACTTTGTTTCAATCACTCGGGCTATTACTTCATCCCATTTCATATCCTGTACCTTTAAACTTCTTATTCATTCTTTTACTTCTTCTATCCATTTAGCATCTTTGTTATGTTTTTCTTAGAAAAACAGAAAATACACCCCTGGGATCACTTCATTGGCTCTTCTTGACAGAGGCTCAGTTAATTAATCAATGGGGAGGCAAAAGCTGGCACACTCTGGCTAGGCTTATAAATGCTCTTGGGCAGATAGCCTACTACCTACCTATGAACCTATGTTCCACAGGATCTTCCTAGATACTTCTCCAAAATGTGGCCTTTCAGTTCCTTTTACCTTGTTTCCCAATTCTCTATAAATGTTTTTGGGTCATCAATAAACTATTTTGTACTTTTCCTTTATAATTTTATATTATCTTCTAAGTATTTCCACATGTGCTGAGATTTTTAGGTTATTTGTGATAGTGCTTGATATTTCCTGATCTGCTCTAATGCTGTGCATTGCTTTTATCACAACTATCTTTCATAGTATTTTTATCAATCTGTTCCCTCTTCTATATTCCTCCAACAGTGATACTTCTTGTCTTAATCACTTTATGGTTTTCTCTATTCGATACTTCCATGATGGTATTCAATTTCTCCCCTTCCTTTCCCTCACTGCCCTGAGTTCTTGTGGTAGAATTTTATCAGTTATTCATTTAGCTGCACAGTAATATAGCTGTTTACTGCAGGTATATTGCATGGATCTCTATGGATAGTCCTAATTACTGTGTTAATTTGTTTTATCAGACTTCTGACTTTTTGAGTTTTATTGACTTTCTGCAGTCTATTTCTTTAATTGATCTTCACATGTCTATCTCATTGATATTAATATATCTATGCCTATTAAATCAAGCAACTCTTCTCTTAGGTCGTTTTTTTTTCTAAACTGAGGGCAGATTTTTTATTTTCCATTTCCTGCAGCCATTCTATAGAAAGTTCTATAGCATTTTCCTGTGGCACATTCGCTTCAATTTCATCATGTGCCATCCATTGCTCTGTCATATGGGAACTCACTGGCCTATGACTCCTCAACATTGACTGCATCAGAGTTTCCACAGATTCCTGTTCCTTCCCTTGCTGTTCACCTTCAAGTGAACATTTACACTGATTTCCTGTGGAAGGCTCCAAAATATCTTCATATGGCACCTGACCAATTGCTTCCCATTCCACTGATTTCCCCTTAATTTGGATATCATTACTCTATCCTGTTATGGTGCTTTCTGAATTAGATTTTCTACACTGAATCCTTCACTTTATAGGTACTCCATAACCTCAGTATCTGTTTCTTTAACTTATCCATTACTAATCTCCTTTTCTACTTTGCCTCTTTGTTTTCTTACTTTTTGTATTGTAAAGCTTTCCATGTCTGGATTCCTTTGTCTGCATTTCTCTTCAAATATCTTTGGTGCTGCTCTTTTTGTATTGGTTAGTTTTGCTTTCTCCTTTGCATAAACATTACACCATATTAAACCTCCTTTTCTTTCCCATGTCCATATTTCTTCTTCAGATGTCTCAAGATCTTCCTGCTTCTCCTTCCTTTGGGGACTCACTCCATCATGCTGTGATGTAAGCTATGTTAGACCTTCTACACTAAATCCCTCACTTCACAGGCACGTCATAACTTCAACTTTTAATTTTTTAACTTCTACTTTGCTAATCTTTTGTTCTACTTTGTGATATTATTTTTTATTGTAAAATTTCCCATATCTGGATGCATTTGCCTGTATTCTCTTTGAATATCTTTGGGGCTGCCTTTTTTATATTGATTAATATGGCTTTTCTCTTTGCATAAATATTGCACCATATCAAATTTCTCTTTCTTTCCCATGTTCATATTTCTTTTTTATACTTTTCAAAAATATCTAAGTTTTGTTTTCCACTTTTGCTCTTCCTTGGATGCTTCTTTTTCCAAACAGATCAATGTTTCTTGATCTATATACTGTTTTTCACAAATCAGTTGTATTAATGAATACAAATTTTTATTTGAAGCTTCTGACAGTTTTTCTTGTGGAAGTTTTTTTCTTTCCTCTAATTTCTCTAATGATCATTTTGTATATTTTATGTCTGGAAATTCTGGGCTTTTTGCATAATAGTAACAATACATAATTTATTTCTTATCCTCAAAAGTCCACTTTATCATCTGTATGACTCTTCTTTGACCTATCATTTTTTTTTGTGATTTTTGTAGACTACTACTTCCCTTCTACAACAGGGGGGCCATCCTAGCCCTGGGCCTGGTCTCATTGTAGGAATGTTTCTGTATTTTGAGGATTCTACACTGTCATCTTTTCCAGTCCTGACACCAGTGTGCCTACCAGGACTGGGCAATTTTTTATCCTGTGTCTTGTGCACACAGCTATCATTTTTAATTTTTAACCTACTTATGCCTATAATATATGCTATATAAATACAATCTATATATCAGTGTCATCTTGGAGAGATTTTGTGAAAACAGGGTCCACCTTGTGAAGGTATTCAGCCGAGACTTAAGGATCAATTCAATTTCAACAATACTTCTCTCCTTTACTTGTTGATTTATCATCTGTCCATTTGAACCCCCTTACTTTCTCTATATGAGATATCAAATTATAACTCAAAATATGAGAAAAAAGTAATGGGAACATCTTTATTTTATTTATTTTATTTTACATTTGTTGACCGTGATAGTCTGACTAGATACATGTCCATTTTCAGCGGAGGCTTGGGGATAAAAGCTCCAAGGTAGAAACAAAATACATTCATAATACATAAAACATAAAATGTAAGATAAACATAAAAAAAGAACATAAAGAATGTTATTTACAGAATAATTCAGATTAACAACTGATGCATTTAGTAATCAACAGTTTTACATATGATGAGCACTTAGAAACCTCAGGGTAGTCGAGAAACACTGGAGTAATTCCTTTGCAATAGTAGTGAATGTGTTAGTCAGGTATAGAACATGGGCAAGACTAATGTAACTTAAAGTATTGTTTTAGACTATTTTTGAATTGATTTATGGAGGTTTCTAGAGTGATATTTGCTGGAAGGGAATTTGAAATTTTACCAACATAGTTAGCAAACAGAGTGGCACTGGCTGAGTTATAAACTTTGATAGTTTGGGCAAGCAGTTTGTTTGATTATCTAAGTGTACTGAGGTTGCTGTAGGGGTAAATTATTGGTTTGAGTGCTGGTGATTTATCAGGTTGGTTTAATACTTTAAGTGCAACTAACAGCTGGATAATCTGGATTAGGGAAGGTAGTTCTAACCACCCTAGTGCTTTTAGGTTAGTACAGTGTTGTGTCTTGTAGGGCATGCCAGTGGCAAATCTGTCAATGTGATTATAGCAAGTTGATAATTTACTGAGTTCAGTTTTACCTAGGTTAGTCAGTAGAAAGGAAGCATAGAGTAAGGTCATGAGTAAGTAGGAGGGGGCAATGGCAGTTCGAGCAGGTGGGGTAAGGAAAGGCTTGATCTGGTAATGTGACCCTAGTTTTTTGTTAATGATTTTGATAGTATTGTTAATGTGTATATCAAATTTAAGGTTATTGTCTATAATGACTCCTAAAAGTTTTGTATGGGGGTCTGGAGAGATAGCAGTGCCATTATTAGAGTATATAGAAAACGAGAGTGGGTTAGACCTGTTGGTAGGGGGAAAAGTAGCAATTTAGTTTTCTTAGGATTTAAGATCAATGATCAGACAGCCATTTTTCCACTGTGTTAAAAGTTAACTGCGATTCTCTACACAGATCTGACTGAGAGAAAGCTGAACAAATCAGAGTGTAGTCACCTGCATATTGAATGCAAGTTACATTTGGGATGATAGTATAGAGATCATTAATAAATATCGAAAGCAAAAGAAGTCCCAGTATGGATACCTGGGAAACTCTTAGGGTATAAGGTAGAAGGGTAGATGGTTTATTCTGCCATAGGATGGCCTGTTGTCTGCCATTCAAATAAGATTGGAACCATTGGACAGCAGTCTTATCAAAGTAGGTAGATTTTAGAGTCTGGATTAGTAGCTGGTGATTAACCATATCAAACTCACTGGAAAGGTCTAAGAAGAGGGCTGAGGATAATTTGTTATTATTACGGTTGTGGTTTATGGTATTAGAGAAAGCAAGGGCTGAGGTGGTGCTATGATGAGGCCTGAAACCAGGCTGGGAGTTGGCCAGTAAGTTGTTTTGGATAAGATGTTGCATTAACTGCCTGTGGATACATTTTTCCATAATTTTGCAAAAGGGTGACAGTATGGCTATTAGTCAAAAATTAGATAGATCAGTGGAACTTCCACCTTTATGGAGTGGTATCACATAGGATATCTTCCAGATGGAGGGGATAGTGGCTTCTACTATGGTGCAGTTAACAAGAAGGGAAATAAGATATGCTATAGCATTAGCAGCTTTTTGCAGATACTCAGCGGGGAGACAATCAGCTGACAAGGCAGTAGGTTTTAACTTTTTGAGTAGAGCTTGAATATATGAAGTGGTAACTGGTTGGAATCTAAAAGAAAGTTGGGTATTAGGAGTGAAGTGGTTTACACTGGGGGAGCTAGAAGGTAGTTAACTAGCTAGGGATTGGATAGTCTCAGTAAAAAAGCAGTTGATGTTTGCGACATCCTCAGGTGATTTATCAGTGGTGGCTATAGGGGATGGGGTGGAGGACTGGTCTGGATGCATTAATTTATTTATACTTGCCCAGAATTTTTGGGGATTGTTATGATTTATCTGTTGTAAATGGCAGTAGTATTTTTTTTTATCAGGTAAGACAGATTTTTTTTTGGTTTTGTTTCTTAGCTGGCGATAGCTAATTTGGTCTTGGGGAGATTTTGTGGAGCACCATAAGGTCCAGGCTTTATTTCAGAGTGTAATTTTAGATCTGGTATCTTTAGTAAGTCATGGTGCAATATTTGATTTTATTCTAATGGAGCATGTGGGAGCATTGAAATCAAGGATTTCAAGAAATTTATTATTAAAATAGGCTACAGCTTTGTCAAGGGGGTAATTGTTTTAGGACTGACCAGTTACATGTTTTAAGTTCTTTTTGGAATTTGGCAAAGTGAAAGTTCTTCTTAGTTCTTATTGTTCTGAGAATGGGATGATGGGGATTTTTGGCTTTAAACCTAATTATATAGGTAAGTAAGTGATTACTCAGATCATCAGGGAGGGTACCTGAAGTATACAGTTGTGGATGAGAATTAATAAGTATCCAGTCTAGTATACTTTCCTTATGAGTAGGTTCACCTATCCTAGTGGAAGTAGAAATGGTTTGTGTAAATTCATATAGGTTAATGTGGGTAGAAGGAGACTCAGAGGAACAGGTATTCCAGTCAATGTTGAAATCTCCAAGTACAATGGTTTCCTGGGGGCAGGTACTAGACAATGAGTTGAGGATACATTTTAGTGTAGATACATTATTTCCTGGAGGGATGTACAGGCAGACAATTCTTATACATTTGCTATTGATTATTTGAATTTTGGTGGATAACATTTCTGCATTGTTTGCTTGGGGAGGTTGTATGGGGTCAATAGAAACATTAAGAGAAGATTTATAAAGTACAGCTACTCCACCTCCTTTCCTAGTAGTCCTATCTAGCCTAAGAATATTATACCCTGGTGGTAATATTTCAGTATCAGAAGTTGATGGTTTAAGCCATGTTTCTGTTAGACAGAGCATGTCAGGGGAGTGGTTGGCTAGGAGGGCATGTAGTTCATAGACTTTGTTATTTATGTTTCTGATGTTAAGGTGACAGACCAGTAGAGAACTGAGGGGTCAGTTAATAGTTGTTGTTTTGGTGAAGTGAGCTGTGTGAGGGCTAGTTGTATTTAGGGTGGATGGGCCAGGGTTAGGATGAATGTCACCATCTATTATTAAGTTATAGTGTAACCATAGTATAAGTTTCAAAAATGTATCTATAAATTTATAATAGTGTCTGGTTTTAGAGCGGGTATATCTAACATAAGTAGATTGATAGTTTGTATAGGGAGTGATGTTTACTGCTGGGCTATTTATTAGGTGGTCCGTTAAATTGGAAAATATTGGGGAAGATATTTGATATTTCAGACACAGGAATCCTATGCAGTACTGATTTTCATAAAATGTGAGGATAAAAGGAAAAAGCATGAAGGAGAATAATGAGAGAAATGCTATTATTTTGGGTGAAGACATTATGGCCTTTAGTGACTATATAACTAAATAGATTGTGACCAGTATATAGGGAGAGGTACAGTTGATTTGTTCTAGAAAAATGGGAGTGGTGATCACTATAAATGTAACACCACTGGGAGTGGGTGAGATTTGGGGGTAGGGTGGAATGTGGAGTGAGCCCGGTAGGGTGAGCGAAGCAGGGCTTAAACCAGACCACAAGGATCTTAAAGCCAAAAGGTGAGTAGTAAGGACTTTAAGTATTTTAAGTAATCTAAAAACTTTTCTGTGCCATTTTTACAACTTGTTGGAAGAAACACTTATTTTATAGACTAGCTGATGTAATTTTAGCATTCTTACTCAGAAGATAATGGATACAGGGGATTTTCACTCAATAGCTACCACAATTCAGCTGTGGTAAGCTACAGAATTTAACCTAAAGCTACAAAGGTTAAGGGGCCTGAATTATTAATAAGGGACACCCATTTAGTGGTATAGACCCAGTTCAGCATATGTAGTTTTACAGCAGAGTAAATTTGTAGAGTTCTTATCCTTAGGAAGTTTAAGTAGTGGGACTTTTTAAATCAGTAATTTGGTTTGGTAAGCAGCAGGGTAGCTTCCTTCTGGTGGAACAGGCCTTACAGGATAGCAGTGGTGGGAGAGCACCTTAGGAAGTTTAAGTAGTGGGACTTTTTAAATCAGTAATTTGGTTTGGTAAGCAGCAGGGTAGCTTCCTTCTGGTGGAACAGGCCTTACAGAATAGCAGTGGTGGGAGAGCACCATGTGTAAAGGCTGCTGACTGAGTCTAGGAGCACTGGGCATGCTTGCTCATTATTTCTCCTGTGGCCTTATCATCTCCTGCTGAACTTAAATATCATCTTCTCACTATGCTTTTCTAAAGGGTATATAGCTTTTCCATAAGTCTGTTACTTCATTGTTTCTTCACTAACCTGTCTTGGGATGAAAGGTATGTCTTCTTCTGCCAAACAGTCTGACACTGCAGTTTCTTCTATGTCTTCCTCAATGAAGGCTAATACTGGCCAATAGTTTCTGTTAACTTTATTTTTCCACTGTTTGTACAAAACTTTGGTGAGAACTATTTTTCATCATAGTTCTGCACCTCTATGACAGAAATGGGTCTAGAGCTCTGCATTCTCCAATCTATTTCATTGCTGTTTCTTTTTTCTTAAGGTCCTCACTTAAGTGCAGTTCATCTTCTACATTTATAATAACCTCTCTGTTTCTGTGCAAATGTTTTTGTTATTGCCTATACAGATATCTGTCTTTATGCTGATTTTTAATTCAGAGTATTGTATCAGTTCACCTGAAACCCCATGTCAACATTTGTTACATTATTGAGTTTCTGCTGTTCCATCATCACAGGGACAGTTTCTTGCTGAACTACAAGATTCTTTTGCAGCCTATTCATAACAAGATTTTAAAACATTTAGTGGATACTATGCTAATTTTCTTCTCTTGGTATTGATTATGGCTCTGTATTTGAATGTAATCAACTTTATATGCCTGAATCACTATTTCTGATTAATGCATGGCCACTTCAAACTGTGGTTCTATCTATTTCTTATTAGGAGTATCCACCTATCACATAGTGCTTACAATTTCTACCTTTATCTTCATCATCAATAATGCCTTAAACTTAGAAAATCTTTTCCTATTGTAATAATGTGAGTCAGATCAGGAACAATAGTGACAGGGTGATAAAGATTTCCTAGAAATGGGGCTAAATGTAATACTGTGCTTTATTTAATAATTCATTTTTATTACAGTCACATACATGAAATGTACAGGATCATCAAAGTGGCTATATTTGGCAAGCTCCTTTTTATTGCAGTGTGTGTGTGTGTGTGTGTGTGTGTGTGTGTGTGTGTGTGTGTGTGTGTGTGTGTGTGTGGGTGGGTGTTGGTGTGTGTGTGCATGTGTGTGTGTGTATATATATATATATATATATATATATATATATATATATATATATATATATATATATATACATTTATATACAAGTGGGATTGCAATGTGTTGTACTGTATATCACTGTGATTATTTACTTAGTCTTTTTTCACAATCAGACATTTCAGGTGTACACAGTCATAAAAGTGGCTGTGTGTGGTGGTCACATCTGTGTTGTGTGTAGGCTTGCAGTGCATATATTTGACAGTTATGAAATGAAGTAGATTATTGTGGCAATTATCTGTGTATGCATTTATTCAGTTGGTCAAAATTAGTTATCTAAGATGTATACAGTCAATAAAATGGATGTAGTTGGTGGACATGAGTGAGTCTGTGAATGAAACTGACTGATCCCCGTTATATTTCTTTAATGGTTAAATAAGTAATGATCTGGCTTGGCAGTGCTAGTGCGTATCTGCAAAAAAAACAAGCTAAAATACTTAACTATAACAACTGTTCTTATTATTTCTATTCTTTATTTGATGACAATTAGATATCTGAACTGTATGCAGTCAATAAAGTGGTGGCTATACTGAGGGATACTGAAGCAGTCTTTGGATGAACATAACTGACCCCAGCTATTGTCTGACCAATGTCGAACAGTCATTGAACCTCATTAATACAGCCTCATTCCATTTCATTTATCCCAATCCCATTCATTGTCCATCTGTAATCTTCCATGCTTTGAAGTCACAAGTCATCTCTGATGACCACAAAAAACATTGTCTACTACACAGTTTAACAATAATGCACATGTAGTATACAACCATAGTCTTCATCCTTATTCACATCATTCTTTAATCTCTGAAACTCTGTCAAACCATTAATGACTCTCATCAGATAATTCTTAGTATTGGCTTCATTTCACAATGGATTCAGCTATTGAAAGGACTTTGCCATGAGATGAAAGACACTTAAAACTGCAAAAGCTGATCAACCAATTAATTTGGGATAATTCCCTTTCTAATATCTGGTGGGCCCTTTACCCCCTTGCACTATTTTTTCATCATCTTCTGTCCAGCATAGCAGCAGATTACCCATACTTACAATATCCTGCTTAATTTCTCAACACCTAGTTCTTAATATTTTACTATTACTATATCATCTTCCACTAATAGCATATACAGATATGGACAGACAAATATTTATTTCATCTCCAAAACTTTTCCATTCCAGCTCTAACTCCATGCATTAGTTTTGCCCTTATCTTCTCTTTCCCCAAGACAATAAAATTGAAAGGTGCTTCCCTTTTCTATCATTTTTACATCTCATCTTATTAATGTGTTTTGTTCCAACATCATTGATCCTCTGCTTTCTCCATTTTTTCCTTGCAACATGTCAATTGCTCTATAAAACTTGCAGTACCATCTCTTCATATCATGCTAAGTCATAGATTCTGAAAACTGTAAAGCCCACTGTCTGTTATAGTACCGATGTTCCCTTTAACTGCACTTATCAATTTACTTTTGTATTTTTTGGTTTTCACTTGCAAGTAAATCTTCTTTCTAAATGTTATTAAATTCGTTCTCCTTGTTAAGTCCCAAACAGGCACTCCATCAAGCATCTTTTTTTTTTTCCTTCTTGTCTTTGTATTTGCCTATAGTCCTGTATTAGCTAAGCTTCTGGCTTTCTTCCCCTTCCATACACATTTACCACTTTATCTCCAGTTCTCTAGCAATTTACAACATATTGCTGTCACACTTCTTCCTCCCATGTTTGTAATCACACTAAACCTAATATATATCTAGCCTTAGTAATTTCCCTTTCAAATACTGTGTGTGTGTGTGTGTGTGTGTGTGTGTGTGTGTGTGTGTGTGTGTGTGTGTGTGTATATATATATATATATATATATATATATATATATATATATATATATATATATATTCTCTTGAAAAGAGCTTATCTATTTGAAACCACACAGTTTTGCTTTGTGTTTTATTATGTAACTGCTTTGTAGGATAAGTTTATTTTGATGTGCATTGTGTTTTTTTTTTTTACCTCTAACTTTCACTGTTTATTGGAATAAAGGGATTGACTATAGAGAGGTACGCTGTGGTCCTCCCAAGAGGTCTAGCCAGAAATACAGTCATACAATCTGTAGACAAGACACTCTGGAACTTAAAAAATACACAGTATAGTTTTGTAATTTATTGTGTAGCTGCTTGATGGGAGAAGATTTATTTTTGACATAAATTTTATTTTTTCCCTGATTTTTACTGTTTGTGCAAGAATGGTAAGCCAGCACAGTCAATCCTTTCAAGAGGCCCTTCAGATTATAATGAGCTGTGACTAAGAGGGATAGTGAGCACAAGCTATGGCATAGATTCACCCGGGATATAAAGAGCATCTAGCATTTTTAGTCTAGCTGGCACAACAGGCAAGGTAGATCAGAAAAACTTCTTTAAGAATTGTTTTCCTTTGTTCAAGGTTAGTTCAGTGTACTTAATTTAATATTTCTGTGTACATTGTTTGTAAAATTTTCTCACGCATTTCATTATAAATTACCAATCGTAATTTCTTTGAATTATGTGGTTATTAATTTGATATTTTTGGTCTTTTGAAAATTATCTACTTTGATTGTTTGTAGATGACAATGAATATTTTAAATGAGTATGTCAGTAACAATTTGACAAACCATGAGTGCCCTGTTTAGTGTTCCATATGCTTTGTATATATAAAGGTAAGACATATTAACACTGGAGACTTCTGTTTTTCATGTCAGAATTTTGATGACTTGTTTACTACTATTAATTGTAAATTTAGACTTAATAAAGATGAATCTACTTTTACAATTGCTGCAATTAGAAAATTGTTGTTACATATATTAATGACTGGAGTGATTAGATAAAATAGCTTTAGACAAAGTGCAAATAAAATGCATTTAGGAATGGGAATGCCTTTGATTGTTAAAAATCACACAACACCCATTAAATATGATACTTCAGATGGCATTTTGAAATTCAGTATACGAGTATACAGCAAACTGGCTTCCGAGCTTGCAGAAGAAAAAAAAAGTGTGTGTGTGGGGGGGGGGGGGGGTTCACAACAAATAATTGCTGGGAAAAACAAATTTTCAAAAATCTATACTGCAAACAGAAAAATGCTAAACATATATTTTATATGCATTACTTAGCTTATACGGAATGGTTATGTTGTTTAATCACAAAATATTCAGTCTACAAAAAACAGCATTATTGTTCCAATAAAAAAGATAGAATAACAGGCAAGGACAGACAAAGGAGAAAGATTTAAAATGAATTGGGAAGGATTAAATAACATTACTGTAAGAAAAAAACAAATAGGACAAAGACTGAATTTGACAATGTGGCTCAGACTGTGGAAGAACAAAGAGAACAGGATGAGACTTTTATGCTTGTAAATGATGTAGGTCTTGTAATGATGAGGTGAATAACACTAAAGGAGATAAAGCTTATTCTTCATAACTGTTGAAAGAGCAGACATTATTGCATTAGATGTGGGAGAGTCTTTAGATTCAGTCAGAAATGATATATTCATAATTACAGATTAAATTATTGAAAGGAGTGATACTTACATTTGCAGAGAGCATAATGAACATCAAATGGTGCTATGCTTGACAGGAGCAGAAACACAGTATGAGATGAAGGTCCTCGAACAAGACTACTTTAATGTAAGGAAGTATGGAGCTGTTTTCTTCATGTTAGTTCAAGTTATCTCATCCTCACGGGTCATAGTGAGCTCACTGTTATCATAGAGTAAATGGTCTGTACTCATCCTCATGGGTCATAGTGAGCTCACTGTTATCACAGAGTAAATGGTCTGTACTCATCCTCACGGGTCATAGTGAGCTCACTGTTATCATAGAGTAAATGGTCTGTACTCATCCTCACGGGTCATAGTGAGCTCACTGTTATCATAGAGTAAATGGTCTGTACTCATCCTCACGGGTCATAGTGAGCTCACTGTTATCATAGAGTAAATGGTCTGTACTCATCCTCACGGGTCATAGTGAGCTCACTGTTATCATAGAGTAAATGGTCTGTACTCATCCTCACGGGTCATAGTGAGCTCACTGTTATCATAGAGTAAATGGTCTGTACTCATCCTCACGGGTCATAGTGAGCTCACTGTTATCACAGAGTAAATGGTCTGTACTCATTCTCACGGGTCATAGTGAGCTCACTGTTATCATAGAGTAAATGGTCTGTACTCATCCTCAAGGGTCATAGTGAGCTCACTGTTATCATAGAGTAAATGGTCTGTACTCATCCTCACAGGTCATAGTGAGCTCACTGTTATCATAGAGTAAATGGTCTGTACTCATCCTCACGGGTCATAGTGAGCTCACTGTTATCATAGTGTAAATGGTCTGTAGTCATCCTCACGGGTCATAGTGAGCTCACTGTTATCATAGAGTAAATGGTCTGTACAGGTGTTAGGATATGTTTTCACAAATGACACATGGAAAGGAGAGTCAGTTCAGAGTGATTGAAAATATTTCGGGTGAATGTCTACATAAAAAAATGACCCATTTTAAAAAGGGGCAATTTGTAGACATCCAGTCATAATTTGGGGTAAACATATATTTAGACAAGATGGGGTACACTCATCAAGACAAGAGAAGATAATTCACAAAACAGGAATTTTGCCAGATCAGAAATGTGAACAGTTTACAGACAGCAAAGTTTGATTTATCTGTGCCGATTGTTAGTACAAAGAAAATGGCGTAGAAATAGAATATAGCAGATATCATGTAACAAATGGGCTGGTAAAAATCTAGGTTACAATTGGGGTGTCCATCTGAACTCTTTCCTTGGACCATATTTGTTTAGCTTGTATCTTATGGATCGATCTTTTAGCTGAGGTGTTCCATAATCTACTTGCAGTTAACTTGAAAATGGGTAAATTGATTCATTACATATGCTATCGATAGAAAATACCTGCAAAAGAGCTTGACTAAATGGATTATTTGGGCTCAGGAGAAAAACATAGTGATAAATATATAGAAAAAGTAAGCCTAAGAAATTTGGAAGACACAAATGGAAGCCTGAATTTTTAATATGGCATACAGTAATTGAAACTGTTGATTGGGATGATATTAATCAGTTGGTTAATGGTAGTTATAAAACTAAAGGCTGTATAAAAAGGTTTATAAAATCCAGGAAATCAGAAATGATGAAATCCTTGTTTACAAGTTATATTAAACCAAAACTACAGTATGGAATAATAGTAAGGGAACCTTATAAGAAAACTAGCATGACTAATTTTGAAAAAGGTATAAAGGAAACATACCATGGGCATCCAAGGATATGAAAGTTTAATTAATTATGAAATATTTAAAATATCTGAACTTGCACAGTGTCTCCTATAGATATTTAAGAGACCTTATTCAGATATATAGGATGTTTAAAGGCAACTACCTCTGGGTATGCTTGGTTTTATCAAAAAACTTGTGCAGAATTATCAGACAACCTATGTAACAGATTATGTAGAATGAGAAATGTACTAATTGATTCTCTGAGAAAGCAGCTAATGGCCAGAACAGACTTCAAAAAAATATTAAAGCAAGCACTAGATAACTAGATAAGATAGATAGATAGACAAGATATGTTTTACTATTTTAGTATATTATCAGTCAAGAAGGGTATTGTTGCATTTTCCTAAATAATTTGGGCATCGGTGGTGCAACGGTAGCATTGTTGCCTCACAGCAAGAGGTTCTCCCATTCGATTCTCGGCTTGGGTTGGGAGTGCAATCTGTGTGGAGTCTGCATGTCCTCCCCGCGGTCGAGTGGGCATTCAAAAGACATGCGTTGAATGGGCATGCCTTTGTTGATGGTTGGGCGTCAGGCTGGCAACACGACACCATAAAAAAAAAAGACTAGCTGCCAATCGTTGGCAGACTGGAGTTCCACTGTGGTGACCCCTAACCGGGAAAAGCCGAAAGACAAACAACAACATTTGGGCACATGTAAAGTTCTTCTTCTCGGTATTTGTTATAATATGAAGAAGAGATTATGTAAAAATGTATGTTTCATCCTCCAGACAAAATTAATTGCTAGCCCTTGTTTAATTTCTATTTTTAAGTAAAGCACTCCATCACAGACGTTAGTTTGCCCCTCCCCATACTGTACTTTCTAACAGCAGTCTCCCTTTGCAAGCTTTTTCAACTATTTGAAAGCCTTGCTGTTTTTCTAGCATTACTAAACCCTTTCTCCTATAACTTGTGGTCTTTCTAAATCTCACGTACTCCTGGTTACAAGTGTTTATTTTATTTCAAAAGAAAGGTATGCAAAACAAGTAAGTCCAAAGTACCTATTGATTTTCTTATTGTTTCAGAACATTAGCTGCCCCCCCCATTCTGTACTTCTAACTGCAATCTGTCTTTATATGCTGTACTATTTGTATGCTCTGCTGTTTCTCTACTTCTACTAAATCTTTTCTCTTATAAATTCTTGTCTTCCTAATTTCCACATAACTCCTTGGTAAAATTGGCTTATTTTATTTCAATAAGGCAGGTATGCAAAACCAATAAGTCAGAGTAACTACTGCCTTTTCTTATTGTTTCTGTAGACTTGCATATCTGTGAAATCAGGGCCAGCCCTTTTCATCATACTATTGTTATCCACCACTTTTCTGGTCTATTCTGATCCTCCCCCTCCCCACAAGAACAATTTCAGCCTAATCAGGGCCAGCCCTTTTCATTATAACCTATAAACCTACTGATAGTCTTCCTTCATCTGTTGCCCACTATGCTCCCCTCTCTTCCCCCAGTTCCCTCCCACCCCCAGTGGTCCTACCTTTATTACTAACAGTAACCCCTCCCACCCTTCAACCTATAACATCACCACACCTATACTTCCTCCTACAACTTCTAACTACTATCCCTCCTACTCAGCTAATATGTACAAGCACACCATACCTATAGTCACTGCATGCACACTCCTTGCATACATCACATCTTACCAAACCTCCAACATTCCTGCACTCAACCACTACCACTGTACCACCACACACACCACCACTCATATCCCACCTCTACTCTACTACTCTCTCATCAGGTCAACAACCTTCCCAATACACTCTCTATATAGACTACAGACCACAGTACCTAAACTACAAACGGTTTACTATTGAAATGTCGAATGGCACTACATCGACTGTACTTTAGTCGAACACGGAAGTTCAAAAATAGTAATGTCGACAACAAAAAAACAATCTAGGACTGTGTTTTAACATGGGTCGAGGTAGGGGAGATGTTTGTAGTTCTGAATAATACTGAACACCTACCTCGACCCATGTTAAAACCATTCCTAGATTGTTTTTTTGTCGTCGACATTACTATTTTTGAACTTCTGTGTTCGACTATAGTACAATCGATGTAGTGCCGTTCAACATTTCAATAGTAAACCACTAAAAACAACCCCTCAACCTAACATAACCCTACCACCATACCTATTACCCACAGAACACAATCAAAAAACTTCCCTTATCAGCAAGCATATACAGAAATTGATAAAACTAATAATCTCATCCATATCCAACCTAGCACTCAGTGGAGACATCCATCCTAATCCCGGTCCCTCTATCTCCAACCCCTCCCCTCATAATCAGACTATAAACCACATCTCCCAAATCACAGCCAATAGAAAGCCAACCAACCTCCTTCTGATAAGCCTAAATATTAGAAGTATATGCAACAAGGTGCTTGAATTCCATGCCACCATAGACTTCTACTCCCCTGATGTAGTGATCCTTACAGAAACATATCAAAAATAAAATTAATCCAGCAGAGTTAATGCTCAGCAGAAAGGCAACAGGCAGAAACAAAAATTAAACAAACGACCACTGAGCAATGCAATGGAGGGTACCAATGAGATTATTCTCCAAAAGCACCAAGATATAGTTGATAGTAAGAAATAGCAGTCCAAGCATACGAAAAATGAATTTAATTTATTGAGGCAGGTTAGCGCTTTCGCAATAGCTTCATCAGACCTTCGGTAGCATAGCACATTACAAACTAATTGCTTAAATACATCAAAAAGGCGCCAAAAACCCTTAAACTCTTTAAAGATATAACACTCATTAAAAACGCACAAAGTAAACATAACAATGAAAACATGTATGAAACTTGTGCACAATGGAGCAATAAATCTAAAACACATAAAAATATAAAAATAAGAATGAAGATGGAGGATAAACATTAAAAACTTTCAAAATGAAAGATGGAGACATATATGCATAATATACACGCTGTCATCATTAGTTCTTTAGCCTCCTTGATTTTAATAGGGGACGTAAGGGGACCTTCCCATTTAAGCCTGGTATCAGATCAGCCCTAAACTTAATTATCCAGTGTATCTCTCTAGTCTCGGTATAATTCCTAATATCCCCTCTCCTGTGTGTCCTGGAGATCTGTTCCAGTACCCTAAACCTAAACTGGTGTGCTATGCCCTCATCCTTAGTGTGCTTAGCCAGGGCATTATGTAAATTGCCCTTCCTTGTATGATACACATGCTCCCTAATCCTATCTCTCAGTACTCGATTAGTTTTGCCTACATAGTAGGCCGAGCATAATGTACATGAGGCGAGATAGACTACATCCTTCGACATGCAGCTACCTTTCGTCCGGATGTGGAACATACCAGATCCATATGGATAAACAAAGATAGGGTCGAACAAGAAGAATCTTAAGAGGTTACTCTGTTATCCTAAAGTATCTTATACACCAATCACTTCGTCAGGGCCCTTCATGACACCTTGTAATAGGTGCAATTTCTGTTCATATATATTGACTGACCCTAAGCACACTAAGGATGAGGGCATAGCACACCAGTTTAGGTTTAGGGTACTGGAACAGATCTCCAGGACACACAGGAGAGGGGATATTAGGAATTATACCGAGACTAGAGAGATACACTGGATAATTAAGTTTAGGGCTGATCTGATACCAGGCTTAAATGGGAAGGTCCCCTTACGTCCCCTATTAAAATCAAGGAGGCTAAAGAACTAATGATGACAGCGTGTATATTATGCATATATGTCTCCATCTTTCATTTTGAAAGTTTTTAATGTTTATCCTCCATCTTCATTCTTATTTTTATATTTTTATGTGTTTTAGATTTATTGCTCCATTGTGCACAAGTTTCATACATGTTTTCATTGTTATGTTTACTTTGTGCGTTTTTAATGAGTGTTATATCTTTAAAGAGTTTAAGGGTTTTTGGCGCCTTTTTGATGTATTTAAGCAATTAGTTTGTAATGTGCTATGCTACCGAAGGTCTGATGAAGCTATTGCGAAAGCGCTAACCTGCCTCAATAAATTAAATTCATTTTTCGCATGCTTGGACTGCTATTTCTTACTATCAACTATATCTTGGTGCTTTTGGAGAATAATCTCATTGGTACCCTCCATTGCATTGCTCAGTGGTCGTTTGTTTAATTTTTGTTTCTTACAGAAACATGGTTAAAACCACACATTACTATTGAGCAAATCCTCCGTGCTGGTTACAATATACTAAGAGCAGACCGACTAAACAAAAAAGGTGGTGGTATAGCTATAATATTTAAGCAGCATCTAGACATCCAGATCTTAAAGTTATCAGCTCTCCAAATAGGTAAGGAAGAAATAATATATGCCAACCTTAAAATAAACCAAAATAAAACCCTAAACATAATAGGTTGCTACTTCCCACCTGGCCACAACATCCCTCCACTTGAAAACCTCCTCAACTGGACTACCCACCACCTACCCTA
Source organism: Protopterus annectens (assembly GCF_019279795.1). Taxonomy (NCBI): domain Eukaryota; kingdom Metazoa; phylum Chordata; order Ceratodontiformes; family Protopteridae; genus Protopterus; species Protopterus annectens. The sequence continues at coordinate 1,466,603,446 of NC_056728.1, read as the reverse complement.
AGAAACTTTAATTCTAGGAGACTTCAACACTGACTGGCAATCCTGCTGTAGCAACCACCCAACCCATCATGTAAATCTTCATGGCTTCACCCAACTAGTCCAGTCACCTACAAGGCTAAATAACTCCAACAAACACACTACCCTTGATTGGATACTAGTCAATAAAAGCCCCCAGTCATATATAGCAGGCTGCTTATCTGACAGCCTCAGTGATCACTCCCCAACCTTCTTACTAAGAAAACACCTTTATAAAGCAAAACCCATCCTCTACCGTCAAATACGCAAAAAACTAACTTCAACCCTCTCTCATTCAGATCATCCCTAAAAGACTGTAACTGGCAACCTCTAAAATACCTCAAACTAGATGACGCAGTTGACTACTTTAATAAAACATTCCTAAGCATCGTAAATTACCACGCCTCCATAAGACATTCCCGAACTAGAGCTCAACAATCCCCATGGCCACAAAAAAACATGAAGTCTGAAATGAAAAACAGGGATAAAGCATGGGACAACTGGTGCAAAAGCAAAACCCCCTCTACTAGGCAAAAATTCCTAGAACTACGCAATAGAACCAAAAAGCTTATAAAGCAGGACAAAATCCAATACTACCAGTCTGCCCTTGCCTCCTCCCACCATAACCCCCAAAAATTCTGGTCCTCAATAAACTCCATCCTCCATCCAGGTAAAGTAAGTGCACCCACTCCTAACTTAACTTACTCCTCCGAAAAATATTGCTACCTCTTTCAACAATCACTTCACACAAACCATACTATCACTAGCTAGACAACACAACCCCCCATAAACCCACACCATCAACTAGAACTAACAATCTCCCAACTAGCTTCTCTTTCTCTCCTGTTCCTACCTCCAAAATAAAACAACTACTAACTAAACTTAAAACCACCAGATTAGCAGCAGACAACCTCCCAGGTGAATACATTCAACTTGCAGCTGACGCTCTAGCCTACCCCGTATCACACTTGATTAACAGATCTCTGTCAGAAAGTTATGTTCCTACACTATGGAAAGTCTCACACATAATTCCCCTACACAAAGGCGGCTCCTCCACAAATCTAACCAGTTACCGCCCCATAGTTATTCTCTCGCCACTCTCCAAAATACTAGAGAGATGCATTCATTCTCAAGTCTCAGATCACCTCCTTGCTAACAACCTCCTCTCCAACACACAACACGGTTTCTGACCTAACCATAGCCCCACCACCGCCTTACTCTCTTTCTCTAACACTATCCTACAAAATAAAAATGCAGGTTATCTCTCCTCAGCTACCTTCCTAGACCTCTCTAAAGCTTTTGATATGGTCCCACACAAACAACTCATCTCTCTTCTTAATAACCTATTCTTCTCTCAACCAGTCATCAACTGGTTTCAGAGTTACCTATCTGACCACCAACAAGCAGTTGTTTGGCAGGACAACCTATCCCCCCAACTACCAGTCTCCATAGGAGTTCCCCAAGGGTCCATCCTGGGACCCCTACTCTTCTCTATTTTCACCAATAATCTAGCCTCAGCCACAACACATGGCACACTCATACAATACGCAGATGACTCAACCATCATCTGCACAGCCCACTCCCTACCAGAACTGCAAAACGTCACACAGGAAGCATTTTCTTCTATTGAAACTTGGTTATCCAATGCCCAACTAATACTGATCCCAAACAAAACAAAATTACTAATCTTCCAACCCACCAAACTTACCCTAGACAACTCTCACTTTAACATCACAGCAAAAGATAACACCACCATCTATCCTACAGAACACACCAAATTACTAGGAGTAGAAATAGACAATAAACTGAACTTTGACATTCACATTTCCATGACAATTTAGAAAGTGCACAAAAAACTAGGAGCATTATATAGAAATCAGCAACTACTTACCAAAGCAGCTAAAATGTCGGTAGCAAATTCTCATCTTATCGCTACCCTACTCTATGCCTCTCCAATATTTACTAACCTTAGACAATGTGATCTAAATAAGCTCGAAACCTGCTACAACAAAATAGCCAAATTTGCCACAGGAGCTTCCTACCGTACTCCCCACTGTCTCTCACTAGCAGAACTGGGCTGGCTAGAGCTCCTCCACCTCCTTCAATGGTACCAACTCACACTCGCCCACAAACTAATAAACCAACCATTAAAAGTCCCATCCCTCCAGAATCTACTCCATCCCTACATAACCACGAGACCACTAAGATCCAGCCACAAAAACATCTTACAAGTCACAAGAGCCATTAATTCTGCTGGAGAAGCATTATTCTCCTGCACTATAGCCAAACTCTGGAACTCCCTCCCATCCTCAATTACCTCTGTAACTTCTTGCACCCACTTTAAATCCTTAGTAAAATCACACTTCAAAACTTGCCAGATATGCCCTTGCAACCCCCCCTCTAATACCATTCATTCCCCCCCACCCACTACCTCACTCAGCCCCCTATCAACAACCTACTCTTAGCAAGTTTGGCTACTCATGTTCCCAGCTACCTACCACATAATACTAACTTCTTGTAGCAACAACTGCGTATGTCTGTTACGTAACTCAAAAACAGTTTGTATCAATTGTTCACTGATGAATCTCAACTACATTTTAACCATGTTTAGTATATGTCGCCATATTTTAAAATTGTACTATGCTCTACAGCTGTTTTACATCTGTTTTCTTCTTGTCTTGCGTCCTTAACTGGACTAATGTCTATATTTAAATGCTATGTTTTTTTAACTGTATAATGCAAATAATAATGTGGAGCTTTTCTCCCCGGGCCTCTGCTGAAAACGGACCTGTGTCCAGTCGGACTCTCATGGTCAACAAATGTAAATAAATAAATAAATAAATAAAATGAGACATGTACTAATCAATTCTCTGAGAGAGTAGCTAACTGAACAGAACTGGAAAAATCAGTATCCCAATCACCTCTGTACATCCTACCAAAGAAACAATCCATACAGATCATTAATCTAACATTTGTCTTATCTTCCCTGCTGACAATTACAGGAAAAAGAAACAAACTTTATATTCTTCCTACCAAAAAAGCACTTAATCTAGATAATTTACAAAACATCCAGCTTATCTTCCCTGCTTGTCATTTCTTGAATCAAGAAATAAGTTCTAGTTCTAAATATGTTTTTCTGTTCTTGTGAGTTAGGCTGGTCCAGATCATCCCCATGTTTCTAACAACTGATTTGTTAGAGTGAAATATCAAGTTTGTCTCCTTTGCAACAGTTTTAAATATTTTCATAACACTTGCCTTCAATTTCCTCAGATCAAGTAAAAAATGTGCAGTTATTTGTAGATTGATTAAAACTAATTTAAAGTTGTAGAATTCCCACACAACTAACACAGGTGGTTGCTAATTCATAATTTCAGATTTTCCACTCTTCCAGGAAACGAATGGGGAAAGAGAGCAGACATTTCTGATACCCTTGCCTAATTTTTCCAGATCCCATGCTGCTGACTTTGCTACAACTGTAATTAATGTGTTCTTATAAAGGTTCATCCCATGCACCACAGAAAGTCATTCCCATCTACTTATTCTGGATTTTAACAGTATAAAAAGCATTCTGAAAATGAAAGAGTATGATATCTGTTTGCTACTCCACATTTATTTCTACTGTACAAAGATTGGGAGAAGATTCCAGTAGTAAGAAAAAGACTTGCCCTTATCAAAGACTGCTTGCACTGTGTTTACAGTTTCTGATAGATCCCTAACTTTCATTGGTGCTAGCACCCACACTGATATTTTAGCATTTGCATTACAGAGTGCAGCTGATCTAAGAATTGCCTGGTTATCAGGATCAGCCTTGTTCTTTTAGGACCATGACCACAATCGCCACCATCTTTGGATCTGGCATTGTGTTATTATTATTTTTATTATTTTTATAATGCCATTAAAACTGACAAGCAATACAATATTCCAGCCTCACCAATTTTATCCAAGCCTTAAAGGAAGCTGTCTTTGCCTGCCATGTTTTCCCTGCTGTATAGCTGATATTTGCTACCACTTCCTGGCCCTTAATTCCCTTTGCTAATCTTTATTCCCTTTTGTGTGCCACCTCTTACAGCCAATCATGAAAGATTTATTCCTTCTTGTCTTATACAATTCCTCTTAAAATAAGTTATATACCCACCACTTAGATGAATCATCAGTGCATTCAAACAGCATGTCTGTCCTCAAAAACATTTGCTTTACTTATCTACCCTTTCTCTTTATACTGTCATAACATAGCAGAACTCTTCCCCTCCTGTCACTTGGACACAGTCTAATCTTTAACCAGTTTCTTAACTGTCTGCCCAGTCTCAGTCAAGCTACCTATACATATGGCCCATATCACGTTCACTCTGATAACTCTGACATATTATTACATAAGACTCCCTATGTTAACCAATGTCAAGAAATAATTTATGTTTCTGTACAGATTGCAAAAGCTGCTGTTTGTCAGATAAATCAAATGGAATAAAAATATGCACAGATTCCTACAGTACTGCATATATTTACTTCTCAAAAGTTGTATTAGTTTGATATAATTAGTGTCACCTTAATTACACACCCAATATACATACCACAGTATAGATCTAGGATATTTTGATCACCTTTAACTGACCTTCCTAGGGAGTAAATCTTATTAATTCTACAGGCATTATCTGTGCTACTGAGCACATGTAAATGCCTGCACACCTCATGCATTGCATAAATCCTTACTTAACATTATTCTTTTCCAAAAGTCTTCAATAATAGCCAAGCTTCACACTATCCTTTACATGCTTCCTTTCTGCATCGTCCTCACCATTCCACTTCCTTCCTTCCTTCCTCCAATGGTCCCTCCATTTAATGCTACACAATTTTCTCAGCTCCCATAATATGTTTTGTCTTGGTCCGTTATTGTAATTTCATGAAGAATCTGACTGAGGTTCACTGAATGAGCATTCTACCCTGGTTAACAAATAAATAAATAAGTACTTGACTAGAAAGATTAGAAAAAAGTCACTAGTTCTATGATACATCACTAAATCACTAGAAAAATAGATAGTATGGAGTGTGATCTAAAACCCATATAACAACAAACACCCTGCCATGTCAAACTGTTTTAGTTATTACACATAACAATAAAACAACACTATGGTATTGAGTTAATCATACACCACAGATATCACCACAAAATTAATCAACTCAGATTCAAAAATGCCTAAAATGTGTTCATTTAGCAGTTTCTCATCCAGTAAGGCTTTTGACACCAAAAGAAAGTATTGCAGGAATTAACTTGTTTCCTCCATGTCAATTATAAGGAGTCTTATTACAGAGAAATAGACAGAACTCCAATATTGAGAACCATACTCCATGCAAAATGAAAGGGACAAAGGGCAGGATTCATGAAGGCTTGCACGGAGTCTAAGAGTAGTGTAAGACTCCATGCAGCCTTCGCGATCCAGGAACATCCCTAAAGTCCGTGTAAGAGACCAGCTAAAACGTCTCTTACATGGAGTGGGCGTGGATATGCTAATCACCTCACTTGTAGCCCAAAGGCATGCAAATGAGGCAGATTAGTGATCCATGAAGCCCAAAGCAGCCCGTGTAAGAGCCGTTTTTGCTGCAGAAATGTATTCAGTTGACAACTGAGTACGTTTCTGCAAAAACCACAATAGAGCCATGTCAGCTCCAAATAAAGGGCGCATATGTGTCAGGCAGCATGCCAATGGCCAAATATGTGGCCATTGGCAAGGTACCCTGATGCAAATATAAAAAATAAATAATTTTTTTTTTCGGCGATCGCCGATGTTTAAACACAGTGCAGCCCCCGCGCAAACGGGCTGTGCTGTATAAAACATAAAAATAAAGGTTATAAACCCACAAATGTGGGTTTTATGCAATACATGGATTTACAATGCAGGGACCAGCAGACCAAAAACAACATGGCCACCGTTTAGTGGTTGCTAAGGGGGGAAGCTGAGTCTAAGACATGTAACTAAGCATTAGTAGGCAATCTGATGTAAATGAGTGTTAGGATACTGAATTCCACTGTCACATAGCAAATGAGCACATTCTGAGTAGTGTAAGAGATATATAAGGGGGAGGAATAGAGTAGGAGATAGGTGACATCACAAGGGGGAATGGTAGAAAGAAATGCAGTTCATTGGAGGTCAGTGTTAAATGACAGATGTCAGACACATATCATGGAAAGAGGAGTGCCACAACATAAGCATGGGAAATTCAAGAAATGGAAGGTCTACACTGTTGCTTACACCAAAGTTTCTTGCTGGGCGTGCATGCGCATGTGTGCGCGCCATGAAGTGCGAGTAGGGCAATGTTGTGCGCGCGTGTAAGGCAGACTGAGTATGTGGGAGCCTGTTGGCAGACTTGTAAGACTGTTTGCACTGGTGTGCGCGCGTTTTAACCCAAATAAGCAGATTCTGAACCGTGTAAGCATGTGTGTGTGTGTGTAAGCCACTGTGAGCGTGTTTCTACTGGTATGCACGTTGCTCCCCCCTGAGGAAACAGAAAGGAAACAGGAAGCAACAGAATTAGTAGGAAGCTAGCAGGGAATACTGCTGGAGATAGCAGGTGAAAACAATTAGAAGCAGGCAATTACACAGGCAGAATAGTAGCTCAGCCAAGTACTTAAAACTCTGCAAACAGCAGTGCAGGATGTTTCTCTCAAGAGACACTGCAAGACAGGAGTAAGCTATTAGAAGTGAAAACTGAAAAAGCTGAACTCAGAGCAGAAATGCTAGGGGCTGCCATAGCTGTCATAAGGAGACATAGGCTACTTGCTGAGGGTGGTGACAATGCAGATGGTGCCAGACAACCCACAGTGAGGAGACAGAGAAGAGTGTACAGGCCCAGGGTCACCTGCCATGGGTTACATGAGCTGGAGATAGTAGAGCGCTATAGAGTGGACAGAGACCTCCTGCAGCAAATTGTCGAGCTGTGCAGGCCACGCCTCACACACAGAAGCAACAGAGGGGAACCCATCCCAGTGGAAACCAAGGTATGTGTTGGCATAAGAATACTAGCAACAGGTACCTTCCAGAGACCAACTGGTGATATGATGGGGATATCACAGGCATCAGCCACCAGGGTACTGCACCAGTTCCTGGATGCTATGTCAGCACATGTCGGTAATCATGTATATTTCACCAATGCCCGTGAGGTATTGGCTAGCAACATGCGTCTCTTCCAGCAAATAGCGGAATACCCTGAGGTAGTGGGTGCAATAGACTGCACGCACATACGCATCAAAGCACCAGCTGGTGAGCGGGGTAGGGCCTACATTAACCACAAGGGCTTCCCCTCCATCAACTGCCAGGTCGTGAGTGATGCCCAGGGCATAATAATGAATGTGTGTGCTGGCTGCCCTGGGAGCTATCATGATTCCCATATCTGGCATTTGACACAGCTGTACCAGACATTTGCCAATGGGGACATCCCACATGGACACCTAGTGTGGGATGCAGGTTATGCACTGGAGCCGTGGCTGATGACACCCATCAGAAATGCACACACACCTGAACAGGAATGCCATAATGAGGCAAACGCACAAACACGTAATGTAATAGAGCGTGTGTTTGGGCTGCTCATGTCACGGTTCCGGTGTCTGGACACATCTGGTGGAGCCTTGCAGTACTCACCAACTACATGTACCCAAATTGTCATGGTATGTGCTATGCTACATAATATGATCTTGCGAAAACAGCTGCAGCAGGACCAGCATAGGGCCGGGCCAAACAGCCCCCCACCATTGCCAAGGCCGTCACAGGCAGAGCGTGACTCGGAGGAGGAACAACCTGAGCCTGCCCCAGGAGGCAGAAGGAGGCGTGTCCAGTATGCTCTTGCCTTGGCAAAGAGGCAACGCATAGCACATACACTTGCTCAGTAAGAACCCTGGGAATGATACCCCTCTCTGACTCACTCATATAATAACAGGGATGCCTAAAATGACATAACCTGCTCTCAAACATGTACAGGGAATGTAGTATGTGCATCCGACAGAGGCAGCCCTGCAGCAACACCTGAGGCATGAATGCCATGTGTTAAGCAATGAAACACCATGTAGTATATGCTCACTTGATGACCCTGACTAACATCCTACCCTCACCAAGCATGATGCCACAATATGACGATGAGATGATCAATTGCAATAATTGGCTGAAGTATTGCAGTTAGTCAAAGGGGATCCAATGTGTGCCAGCCTGGGATGACATGCTGAGCATGACATCCACCTGCTAGGGGTGGTGTGCACCTATCAGTCCAGGCCTTATGGATACTGGCAAAGGCTGTTGTTACCCACAGCGTGCCCTGAATAGGTAAGGCTCAAAACACAAACCCACCTCCATAGGTATCACAAGGGATAAGAACCTAGATGTAATGCTACCCAATGCCAGAAGTCTAACCAGCAAGATGCATGCAGTCTAAACTCACCCAGTATGAAGAATGTTGATATCTGTCCTGTAACAGAAAACTGGGTCAAGGTTCACAACAGCACCCTAACACTATCAGGTTACACCTCATACTGTGCTGTACAGCCTCAAAACATGGAACAAGCTACAAAAGGAGGGTGACTAGCAATAATTGTCAAGGATAACCACACCCTCATGTTGGTACCACAACAAGAAGCAGCATGGACTAGCCATGGTCAAGTAACAGTGGCTAAAACTGCTTCCCAGTTTATAGCCTGCTACAGACTACCATCACAACACCAGGAACTGCACCTGGCCTATGTTGGAATACATGAATATATCAAGCCCTCCAAACCACATTATATTGGGTGACTGAAAATATCCAGACATAGACTGGGAGCATTATACTAGCTCCAACACTGTAAGACAAAATTTCCTAGAATCCATAAACCAAAATGCCCAGGAACAATGTAATACTCCCACAAGAGGGGTAAGCATACTGGATGTGATAATCAGCAACATGGGTACTGGATGGCAAGATGAGAAGTATATCCCTCACTGGTAAGACCAGACCATAGAGTAAGCACACTGGATATACACATCCTGACCACAGTCCCTGGCCAGAAAACCACAGTGAAAAGCATGTGTAAAGCAAAAGTTGCACTCCTCCAAACCCAGAGGCTCCCTACACCCTGGAACAGAATCCCACTCCATGTTAGGCAGAGCACCTCACTGACGCTCTTCAACAGGAATCTTGCCAAGTGGATGGATGATCGTAGATTTACACTGGGGGTCTTCACTGTTTCACGTCCAGACAGAGGCACAGTAAAGTAAATCATAAATGGCCATAATATTCACATAGCAAGGGGTGGCAAAAGCCACACACACTCTGGCTAGGCTTATAAATGCCCTAGGGTGGATAGCCTAGTATGAACCTATGAACCTATGAAGATACAAATTGTACAGGACACTAAGGATAATCACAAGGCTTTCTCAACTGATGGTAGGAACCTTGTTGGGAATTCACAGATATGCTCTGAATCACTCAAATATTACAAACAACATACCAAACACACACACATATTGCCAACATACAACCTGACAGGTGCAGTGCAACCCCCCCCCCCCCCAAGCATGCAAAATATCTATCCCAGCAGACTGCTGGCCCCCTGACATTGCAGATGCTGAGGTAACAGCCAGCATCTACAAAGCAAAACACACAGCAGCAATGGTATGAGATGGTGTCTTGGGCTGAGTCCAACATGGACTCCAAGAAGAATGGAATGCCAAATCACACTACTGCTCAATGTCAGCCTTACCACAGGATATGTACCCAAAGAGCAGTGTACAACAACAGTGGTCCTTCTCAACAAAGGTGTTGCCTGAATGGATACTGCAAACTACCACCCCAGAATCCTGACAAGCTTGGTCTGCACAGCTATGGAAAGGATCAGCATGTACCACAGACATAAAGATATTGGGGACCTACTGACACCGGACCCTACCCAGTGTGGCTTTCTTAAGTGCAGATCCTGCCCCTTAAACATGTTTGACTCATTTGAAACAGTCATTAAGGTCATTGATGAGGGCAATGTGGTCCACACAGCGTAGCTGGACCTTGCAAAGGCTTCCATACAATACCCCACATGTTCATTATAGATAGGCTCACCAGCTTAAATATAAACCCCTATGTCAGTAGAGGGGTTGCAAACCAGACCAAGGACAGAACTGACATGGTCAGACATGCAGCAGCCATGTCAGACTACAAACCAGATATAACTGGCATCCCACAAGGCTTGGTCCTGGGACCTCCCTCGTTTGGTATATATGTCCCATAGGTACAGGCCAACATGGAAGGACTGTGTCTGAACATGTGTGCAGAGGACTACAAACTGGCCACCATATCTGACCCTCCAGCTGACACAAGCATCCCACAAAAGGGCCACATAGAAACAGACAACTGGTGCCATAGTCATTTCAGCAAGCTAATTGCAGAAAAGTGTATAGTGAACCCCCGTGGATATACAGTAAGTGCCCACCAATTACCACATAGGTGTTAACCCATTACATACTTAACATGTAATGAGAGACCTGGGGACACAAGGTGATAGATATCCTGCATTGGACAAACATGTGGCTGTAGTGTTTACAGAAACATACCATATACCCACTTAATCATGAAGGTTGTCAGATCTAGATAAGGGGAGGTCATTGTGGCTCTGCAGTCATCCTTCATCAGTGTTACAATTGACTACAATAGCCCCTGTGGGATGTACCTCAGCAGACACCTCCATCAACTGTAAAGTCCCCAACAGTACCTCACCAGGAGTATCAAAGAGCTTGAACAGATGCCATGTGTTGCCTGATTAAACAAAGTGCAGCTACACACACTGCCATACTGCCCACCCAGAGGCAAGCTGTGCCTGATGTATAAAGCCATGTCCAAGCTGGAATCAATGAACATGCTGCACCTTGTACATTCTGAATGGCAGTGAGCTATGTACATGAGAGACCTGAACCCCAGCACTGACATACATAGGACAAGCTGTACTGAATGATCCATAACACAGAAGCCACCCCCACTCATGAGTAAACTCCCAGTACAGGTTAGCCAGAGAGTCACTCATCGACTCTCCTCAAGAGGAATCTTGATGAGTGGATGGGAGATGGTAGGTTTACCCTGGGTATCACTGTTATGTCATGGGTAGACGGAGGCACAGTATACTAACCATGACATATGTCATGGCAAACTCCACTTACAATGTGTGTCGAAGGACAAACACACTCTCTGACTAGCATTAGAAATGGCCTAGGGCACATCGCTAGTGTTTGCCAATGTACACCTATGTTGTGGAATACACTACCAATGTTGGACAAGCCTGGTTTAAGTAGTTCATATCTGAACATAATGCAACATGGTCAGATGTGCACAACTGGCCCCTAACCAGGCTGTTGTGCTCACTATGAAAATGTAAAGCAGTGATAGGACTAAAGCCCAGGATACTGTCCACCACAGTGGAAGTACTGAACCAGTACACTATACGGTACTACAGTGTTAGGTCAGTATGAAAGGATGTTGACAACTGTATGCAAAGTATCCCATGCAAACCCTGCAGGCAGAGTATAATCCCTGTTGTGTTCAGACACAAAGCAGTTGGACTGTAACTACACAACATGACACACAACACAACCATAAATGTGAGATATTGTTGAAGTTCACACTCATCCACGAATGTGGTGGGCTGCAGAGTTCAACATATGGAAAGCTCACACTGGGCATGCTCGCACACTTTGATAAATGAGACATGTCAGACAACATGCCATGGGAAGCCTGAACTGGGCATGCTCACACACTTAGGCCAAATCTCAGTTTAGCAGTTGGCCACACATATCTGGTATTTGTACATGTTATTCCAGGAACCAACCACATTACAGCAATCTGCCCAGTGCACACAGTTAAATGACTACAGAGACATACGTGATATAGTGGATCCCTCCCATATTCAAACATATTCCACAGATACGCAAGTTGTTCATAGAAACAGGGAATGCTATGGCAATAAAGACCTGCAAACAGTCTATCAGCAACAAATATTGTGCATCTGACAATTAAACATATGGGTGTAGAGGTCAACACTAGGCTGTTTGCCCTAGGGAATGACAGCTTAGCCAGAGTGTGCTTGGCGTCTGCCTCCCCAGTACAGTAGGCTACTGTGCCACTGTAAAGTAGGTCACATAAGGCACCGTGTGAGGCTAGTGTGCTGTGCCTCTGTCAAGCAGGGACACAGTGGAGATCCCAGGGGTTTAATTTGCTAAGCCACATCCATGTTGTTGGTGTGTGCTGGAAGAGGGATGCTGAGGACCTCTAACAGTAAGTGGGCATCAATAACAGACTGAGGGGAGCCTTATCTGCATTGTCTGGACAATTTCACTGTCAACACTTTGTCGTGATGATTATGTGGGATTGAAGTGTTGTGCCAGTACTGTTCAGAGATGTCCTCCCTCTGTGGGCTACTGCTCTGCAATGTATTAGCTCACTCTGTCTGTTGGATAGCTCATATATGGCTGGTGTACACCTGACAGGTGTCCGGTTGTGGAGCAGTCATGGGTATATTTGGGATAGCATGATCAATGCAAACCTTCCACATGCTCATAGAATGCAATTGTTAAGGATTATGCAGAGTGGCATGTATACTCCCCCAGCATGGGTCCTTTGAAGTCTTCCACCCCAGTCTTCACAAGTGTAAAGTCTGCTTTTGATAAATACACTTTGTTTGCAGTGACAACCTTGCCTGGGGGTGGGGATGGGATATGGATGTCCAGGGAAAGGTTTGTATGGTCAGATATCAACAATGGTTGTCTACCTCTGGTGTGGAACAGTGAGTACCCATGTTGCAGATCGTCAGGTGCAATATGTATCCCCCTGTGGCTGTGGTGGGTGGTTCTGCCATAGCACATGGACTCACAAATTGTAGTGGCTGTAGGGTAATGTTGTAGAGGCCTGAGTAGTTCCCACACACAATATACCTGTACCTGACATTAACAACTGGAATGGTGTATGTGAACACCTGTATATCTTGGCACTGTTCCCAGGGAAGCAAAGTTTGTGTCCTGGATGTGGGAGGGGTGGTCTGAACTGGTTGTGTTGTGTGTTACAGGTCCTGTGGTCACGAAGCATGGTATAGAACATAACCTGCCAGTGCGATGTGCATATCTGACCCTGAAGTAGGTGGCTGCAAATGCATATATATGCTATCCCCCATCTGACAGGTAGTACTAGATGTACATACCTCTGTAGAAATAATGATGTCAGCACCCTATAAATACTGCAGGTGCAAAACAAATGCCCTGTAATTCGGATAGTGCGCTCTGCTAATGCGTCTCCCTTAAGTGTCATGAGGTATCTAGTTAGGTAGGGGTTTGAATCCTGCAAATGCTCGGTGTGTTTGTGTGGGTGAGCGGTGTTGGTGTGTGTGTGTGAGGGAAATGTCCCTTTTGGCAATTGGGAAAACACACTACAGGATACACATTCCCCTTTCTAAACACTGATGATGTCAGCACCCTATAAGTACAGCAGGAGAAGAGAAACCTCCCAGTAATGCGAATAGCGCGCTCTGCTAATGTATTCGTCTTGTGTTCCATAACACAGTTAGGTAGGGGTTTGAATTCTGCAAATGGCAAGTGTGTGTGTTGGGATGAGGGGTGTTAGTGTGTGCGCAGTTCTGTGTGAGGGAAATGTCCCTTTTGGCAACTAGGAGAACATACGACAGGATGCACATTCCCCTTTCTAAACACTGATGATGTCAGCACCCTATAAGTACAGCAGGAGAAAAGAAACCTCCCAGTAATGCGAATAGCGCACTCGGCTAATGTATCCGTCTCGAGTGTCATAACATCGTTAGGTAAGGGTTTAAATCCTGCAAATACTCAGTGTGTGTGGAGGGGGTGAGTGTGTATGTAATTCTGTATGAAAGAAATGTCCCTTTTGGCAACTAGGAGAACACACTATAGGATGCACATTCCCCTTTCTAAACACTGATGATGTCAGCACCCTATAAGTACAGCAGGAGAATGGAAACCTCCCAGTAATGCAAATAGCGCGCTCTGCTAATGAGTCTGTCTTGCGTTCCATAACGTAATTAGGTAGGGGTTTGAATCCTGCAAGTGTGTGTGTTTGGGTGAGGGGGTTAGTGTGTGTGCAATTCTGTGTGAGGGAAATGTCCCTTTTGGCAACTAGGAGAACACACGACAGGATGCACATTCCCCTTTCTAAACACTGATGATGTCAGCACCCTATAAGTACAGCAGGAGAAGGAAAACCTCCCACTAATGCTAATAGCGCGCTCTGCTAATGCGTCCATCTTTAGTGTCATACCATAGTTAGATAGGGGTTTGAATCTTGCAAATGTGTGTGTGTGTGCAATTACATGTGTAAAAACCCTGACCCTTTTGCCAACCAGTACAACACACCAGCTGCTGCATATTCCATTCTCTACACAGAGATGATGTCAGCACCCTACAAGTACAGCAGAAGAGGGCAAATCTCCCATTAATGCAAATAGCACGCTCTGCTACTACATCTCTCACTACTGTCATAGCACAGTTAGTTATGGCTTTGAATTCCACACATGCCACGTGTGTTTTTGTCACACAGAATGCTCATGTGTGTGGGTTGTTGTTCACAATAATGTATGACATCGAGTAAACCAGTAATGGCAATGGACACAGATGATATATGTGTGTGCCAAATACACATATGTACCTGTGACCTTCAATAGTTCCCATGTCTGATGCCTGCCACATGTGAATACATGGTATTTGCACAGGATAACATTATGACTGTGGTCTTCTGTGCGGGTGCTGCATGTAGTATGTGTATATACAGTGTGAGATGTATATGGTATCATCCTAGCAGCGAGGGATACACATCTGGTCTGGGGCATATAGTCTACATGTTGTTGATGAACAGGTGCTGCATGTTTTCACCTGTTGTGGGAGTGGTAACAAGTTGTTCCATAGCAATGCAGTGACTACATGCTAGGAACCTTTCAGCTAGGGTGTTGTAGCTACAGTAATTCATCAGCATTCAGTAATACGTCAGCATTCATGGTGAGGGTATGATGCCAACCAAGGTCAGGGTCATACCAGCCTGTGCCACATGCTCAGAGAGGCCTTCCATGTTCCCTATCATGTAGTCCAGGGAGGTACATCACAGGTCAGCCATAGTGGCATGGACAATGACTGAGTCATATGTGTCCATGCCTCTGACTGACCTGTATGCTTGTGTTATGTGGTGGACTATAGTGCCCCACGGGCATATCACTGTGGCCTTCACCTTGTCCAGCCTGGTGAGCGGGACCTCACTGTACCGGACAATAAAGGTACCTAACACATCTGTAGCAGGTGTGTTGTCTAGCTGTACAGGCTGTGACTGTTTGGCACACAGGATTTGTGTGCTATGTGTTGCACGTGCTGTGTTCTGACTTAACGTATGCCTCTGTGCCAGCTGCAGAGGTGTCTGCTGCTTAGGCAGGATGCTATTCTGAGGCTCCATGAATGGCCCAGTGTGTTCACTTGTTTGGATTGCTGTCAGTGCAGGTCTACATCAGACTGGTATTGTAGTCACTGTAGTATTTCATGCCACCTGACAGGTTATGCCAGTACTGGGTTCAGAGTGCTAAGTCCCCAGTTTGGCTATGTGGTTGCATCTCATACATGTGTTGTACGTCCATGTGTAGGGGAGAGGGATGAATGTGTACATGTGGCAGCTGTGATATTGCCACATGACCCACATATTCCACAACTGTACCATAGAGGTGACTGACAAGTGACCTTTGCACATGCTACCATAGTATTGTGATTGCCATGGTGATTAACAGCACATAGGGCCAATGGGGAACAAGGCACATAGGTTCATAGGTTCATACTAGGCTATCTTCCCTAGGGCATTTATAAGCCTAGCCAGAATGTGTTTGGCTTTCACCACCCATTTTAAATTTATTTTGCTATGCCCTTTTTCGAGGTTAGTATACTGTGCCTCTGTCTAACAGTGACACAGAAGTGATTCCCAGTGTAAACCTACGATCTCCCATCCACTCATCAAGATTCCTCTTGAAGAGTGTCAATGAGGGACTCTGCCTAACCTGGACTGGGATTTTATTCCAGAGTGAAGGGAACCTCTGGGTTATGAATCTGTCCCTCCAGCATGTCCTATTTATTTCAGTGCTGAGGTTCAACTCTCTCGAGCGCATAGCTCAATGGGATTTGGATATTCTGAGGTGCAGCATGTCCATTAATTCCAATTTGGACATGGCTTTATACGTCAGGCACAGAGTGCATCTGAACAGGCGGTATGCCACTGAGTAGAGCTGGAGTTTCTTTAACCGGGCAGCATATGGCATCTGTTTGAGCCATTTGATCCTCTTGGTGAGGTACTTTTGGGTTCTTTCCAGTTGCTGCAGGTGTCTGGTAAGGTACATCCCAACAGGGGCATTGTACTCAATTATGGGCCTGATGAGGGATGAGTAAAGAGGCATGATGACCTCCCCTGATCTAGATGTGAATCCCTTCATGATGAGGTGGGCTATATAAAATGTTTTTCTAACCACTTTGGCCACGTGGTTGTCAAATAAGAGATTGCTATCAACTTGGGTCCCCAGGTCCCTAATTACTTCTTCTGTACTTAATGGATTACCACCTATGTGGTAATTTGTGGGCACTTTGTTTTTGCCAAAGGGGATGACTATACACTTTTTGGCATTTAGCTTGAGGCCATGGCTCTGGCACCAGTTGTCTGTTTCTATGAGGCCCTTTTGGAGGATGCTTGTGTCGGCTGGAGAGTCGATTATGGCGGCCAGTTTCCAGTCATCTGTGAACTTGGTCAGCCACAGTCCTTCAATGTTGGCCTGTACCTCCGGGAAATATATACCGAACAAGTGAGGTCCCAGGACTGAGCCTTGTGGGACACCACTTGTAACTGGTTTGGAGTCTGACATGGCTCCAGCAATTCTAACCATGTTGGTTCTGTCCTTGAGCCAGTTTGCAATCCATCTAGTGACATAGGGGTTTATATTTAAGCTGGTGAGCTTCTCTATAATGCCCGAGAGGGGTATTGTATCGAAGGCTTTTGCGAGGTCCAGGTAGGCTGTGTGGACCACCTTCCCCTTGTCAATGGCCTTGGTGACTGTTTCAAAGAAATCAACCAGGTTTAAGAGGCAGGATCTGCCCTTAACAAAGCTGAACTGGGTAGGATCCAGTGTCTGTATGTCCCCAATATCTTTATTTATGAGGTCCATGATGATCCTTTTCATAGCTTTGCAGACCAAGCTAGTCAGGCTTATGGGGCGATAGTTTCCAGGTTCCGTTGAGGCACCACTTTTATGGAGAGGGACCACTGTTGCTGTACGCCACTCTTTGGGCACATATCCTGTAGTAAGGCTGAGATTGAACAGTAGTTTTATGTTTGGGTTTAGCTCTTCTTGGAGTTCATGTAGGACACAGCCCGGGACACTTTCTGGTCCCATTGATGCTGTGTTTTTTGCTTTGGAGAGGGCGGCTCTTACCTGAGCATCTGAGATGTCAGGAGGGCGGCACTCTGCTGGGATAGATATTTGCCTTTTTGGTGTGGAGGGGGGGGGAAGTTTGCGCTGAACCTGTCAGCTAGGATGTTGGCAATGTCTGTGGGTTCGGTGTTTCTTTTGTCATTTTGGACTAATTCTGAGCATATCTGGGAATTACCACCCAGGTTCCTAATATAACTAAAGAAAGCCTTGTGATTATCCTTAGTGTCCTGTGCAATTTTCTCTCGAAGCTGGCCTTAGACAATTTTATGAGTGCCCGTACATTTTTGCTAATACTGATCAGTGATGCCTTCCCTTTTTGGGATTTTGTTCTATCATTTAGTAGCTTCCTCCTTCTATTGTATAGTTTGTTTATGGCTGGGGTTCACCAGACAGGACGTCTGCCTTTGTAGGACTGGGTCTTGGTGTCCATAGAATGCATTTATAGAGGATTCTGTGGTCTGGGCCGTATTTTCCACAGGCCCGGGGGCTTTGAAGGATTCCACCTTGGTTTTGAGGAGTGTGAATTTGCTTTAGAGAAGTTTTTCACTGAAGTTTTCTGGGCAGGGGGTGGGGTCGGGATGTGAATATCCAGTGAGATTAGATTATGGCCTGATCTTACCAGTGAGGGATACACTTCTGGTCTGGAGCATAGAGTCCCCATGTTGGTGATGATCAGGTCCAGTATGCTTCCCCCTCTTGTGGGAGTGGTAACAAGTTGTTCCATAGCATTTGAGTTTATAAATTCTAGGAACCTTTGGGCTAAGGTGTTGGAGCTAGAGTAATGCTCCCAGTCTATGTTTGGGTAGTTGAAGTCGCCCAATATAATGGTGTTTGGAGAGACCTTCATATTTTCCAGGATTCTCAGGAAGGCCGAGTGGGGTTCCTGAGTTTGGGATGGTGGTCTGTAGCATGCTATAAACTGGAAGGCAGTTTTACCCACTGTTAGTTGCACATGGATAGTCTCTGATGCTTCGTGCTTTGCCACCAACCTGGAGGTGTGGGTATCTTTGATGAATATCGATATTCCACCTACTTTTGTGGTTCGGTCCAAGTTATGGGGCCGAAAAGCATGGTATGAGGTATAACCTGGTAGTGCTGGGGTGCTCTCGGTAGCCCTGAACCAGGTATCTGTTACTGCACAGATATCGATGTTCTCCATGCTAAGGAGAGTTTCGAGTGTGTGCATCTTGAGGTTTAGACTTCTGGCATTGAGTAGCATTACTCTTAGTTTCTTATCCCTTGTGATACCTATGGAGGTGGCTTTGTCCTTTGAGCCTTGCCTAAAAAAGGCACTATGGGGGTAGCAAGAGCCTTTGCCAATATCCGAAAGCCCAGGGGTGACAGGTGCAAGCCGTCCCTAGCGAAGCAGGTGGTTCAACAGAAGGTGAGTATGTGAGGGTGTAGTGCCTGTGATTAGTTAGCACTGGCATATATGACTGCTCACGTGGACAAATGCCAGGTAAGTCATATGCAATGTGTCACAGGTAACGTACATGTGAACAGGACAAACAGTGACGTTCTGTCAAGTGAGACATGGACATACATATAGTAAGCTATGCAGATGTCACTAGGAGTCCACAGAAGCTCTGTAACTCTGCATTGCAGGTGGGATCTGTGTTCCAGGGTAACGGCAAGCAAACATGCATGCAAGCAAAGCTACAGTAAGCAGGGCTGCATGTAGTCCATTGTACAACAAACAAACTGTACCACTTCCAGTAGGTAACAGTGCAAATATGCAGGCACTATACACATGTACATGGAAATACACAGGTCAGATGGCTAGGGTCCAGTCTCAGCGCACACAAGTGTACAAACCATGTACCGTCAGGATGTACAATAACTGGATGGAAACCCAGGTGCTCATACCTGCAGTAATACACATGTCAAATAACAGACACTGAGCCTTCACTCAGTGGTTCCATGCTTAGTAGGATGTATGCTACCTGGCCTGCCACCACAGTATCCCTGACATGTATTGGGACTCTCCCTCCTGTGACAGTTAGTTTTGTTTGTTGGGGCTGTCTAGCATGGTATGAGATGTGAGCTTGCAGTGCTAGGGTGCTCCTGTGTGTCCTGTACCAGTCGTGTAGTACTGCACACATATCAACATCCTCAAACATCCGCATTGCAGAGTCCAGTGTGGGCAACATGCCACTTGCAGTTTACATGTCCATCATTGCGTATCAATACTTTCATTACCTTATCCCCTGTGCTACCTATGTATGTAGCCTTCTGTTGACATCCTTACCACCAGTATGCCAACATATGCAGATGATACACTATGGTACTTACCATGGGTGTAGACAACAGTACATGACAATCATACCCTTACTGCATCAGGCATGCTGGGATATACCCACAATTATATCAGCACACAGTACTGTTAACAACATGATACTACTACTACATGTCTATGTAGTCACCCTGTGCCTCAGCAACATGTTAACCTGTACCTGCACTGATGTTACAGATTGCAGGAGGTGGCACAGTTTCATCATATGCACAGGGTGTGAACTTGGTATGCCTGAGTCAGCCACCAATACCACCAATTGACATGTATGTGTATGTGTGTTGGTGAGGGACAGCAGTACAAGGTGGGGCAATGTTGATGCAGTGTGTGCATGTATGCGGTAGCCCTAGGTGTTGTCAATTCGCATGTGTGTATGGATGCACACAGTTCCACCTCATGGCTACAATATACTGGTGTTTGTGGACAGCCACAGACTGTACCTGCCAAGTCATACAGATCAGTGTCTCTGGCTACGGACACGGTACCTGTGCCTTGCAGGGGTGCTATGGACCGTATCCAGTACCAACCCAGACTGGGTACTGTCATCAGAAGCAGGTGGTCATTTACTGGACACAGATCCCTGTCGGGCCTGGCCAGAGCCACGTGCACGTGGTCTCCTGGGGCGGCCTGATGACAGCACAGACCCAGCATTGTTGGGGCTGCTGCTGGCACTATGGGGGTGGCCGCGGCCCTGTTGTCGTCCATGATGACTGCCAGCTGCTGCTGTTGCTGGCATACGCCCACATCGATGCCTCAACCATCCACCATCGCCCTGGCTCATGGACATGTAGTTGTGGAACCGGTCTAATATGTCCCCACAATGTCTGTCTATGACATTGGTGAAATTACGGATGGCAGCCGCAATGTCACACATACTGTCAGTCATGGCTGTGCGGCATGCTGTCAGCTCCCTCAGACCCTGTCTGGTGTACCGTTCCATACATGACTGTGCTTGCATGACAGCCCGAAACATAGCTGATGTTGTAAGACCTCTGTGGGCACGTCTGACAGGGGCAGTATGCCCACGGATGCTCCCACGAGAACCCCTGGACATCTGTCTGTGTGGCACCATCTTAGGGCCATGCCCATGGCTGCTGTGTGGGGATGCATGTGCCACATATACCACATTACCCTGGTCAATGCCCACTGTATCCTGTCCATCACCTAGGGACATTAGTGACAAAGGGTGTATTGGCAGGATAACTGTGCGCATTGATGGGGTTCACAGCTGTGTACTGTCAATTGGCAGACCAATGATGGACCCTGGCATACCTTCCTGTGCCATTACACAGATGTCATCATTATCAGTACCCATGGCACCTGATTCAGGTTCCCTGCTGCATGACACCAGAGCAGCACCAGAACCTGTGGGAGGGAAACAGGAAACACAGTTTACAATGTCTACACAATATTACCAGTGATGCACACATCCACACATGCACAGGTCCACACATGCACACATGCACACATGCACACAGTTGCACACATGCACACATGCACACAGTTGCACACAGTAGCACACAGATGCACACTACTCAGTATGCAAGATATCAACACACAGACACACCTGCATGCATACACAGAGCACTACTCAGTGAGCCTAATATTACTATTACTATCAAGACTATTAAAGGTATTGTTAATACACACTCAACAGCATGGATAGGCTGCATTGCTGTTACACCAGAGGAACCTGCAGAAGTGAGGAAACTAATGTCAGTGGGCACAACTGTGCCATTGTTACTGAGTATGATACAGGTCAGTAGTACAACAGTCGCCTTTCACAGGTCAGCTGCTGATATTTTGAATATCACACTTGCACATTAAATACTATGATGACAGCTACAAACCAAGGACACACCTCACACATGCATTAACTACCAGTGTACACAACAGTCAACTATACATATGGCATATTACCTGCATGCTCGTAGTCTTGCTGCTGCGTGGCTCCAGCCTCCATCATAATGCATGTCTGCTGCTGTTGTTGTTGTTGGCGGGCTGGAGCCACAACACTTATGAGTAGTCCCTCCAGTCTGGTGAGTGGGGGATGTGTAGCCACCCACCACCTGTGGCAACCTGTTGCCTGTGGATATCCGGCCTTGCGCTGATGGACATTTCTGATTAAATCACTGCAGTGATGTCGTACCTGATCATATGTCCTATTATGCGTGCCTATGTCATTTACCCGACGGACCAGGTCTTGCCACAGTGCAGCCCTCTCCTGCTGATTCTGGCTGGTGCGGGAAAAGAGTATTGCATAATCCGCACCAGGCTCTGGTGTATCTCCTCATCCTCAGCTGCAGAGTAAGCTGGATTGCTGGTGAGCCATGGTCCTGAAAAAGGAAATAACATGATATCAGCAAAATATGTCAGCAGAATTTGGCACACATACTACACATGCTACTCGACTGTTGTGATACAACATATCTCACATATATAGCATCTGTCTGTCTATTGGTGGATACACATGTAAATGGCCAGGTATCAGTGCTCAGCCAACAACTGTGCAACAGTACCTGGCACACTCCATACGACATACTACCAAACCCCAGCAGTCAGAACACTGATTCAGGTCCAAAGCACCTCCTCACTCTGGGGGTTTGTATCGAGGTACTGTATGGGGTGCATCATCAACTACTGTGAGCTGACCACAAACTAATTGCCCTGGATATACATATCCCTCCTCCACCACCAGCACAAACGACTATAGTGAATAATATTTCAAATGCAAACTTTACACTTTGTAACAGTGACATGGTATCCTTTCAGCCCACTGGGCCAGTGGAAGACACAACCCACAATGCTGACCCCTTCACAAATTATTTCTATGGACATCTCCGAGAATGCATGGATCATGCAATCCCATATAAGACCAAGACACTCTCCACAAAGGGACAGCATCATGTCTGGTGGACCCCAGCCATAGACAGATTGTATAACAAAAGATGAAAACTACTGCAAGACAGAGCATAATTCCATAAAGGGAAGGCATGTCTGATCAGCACTAGTAAGGAGCTATTTTCTCTCAAACAAACATCCATGGGCAACTTTGAGAGGGAAATCAACAGGGACACTACAGATAACCACAAGGTCTTCTTCAGTTATGTTGGCAACCTGGTCAGAAACCCTCCACTATGCTCATAGTTAGTACACAACAACAAATAATTCACTGAACCCACAGATATTGGCAACATTGTGGCAGACAGGTTCAGGGCAGGTTTCCCCCCTCCCTCTCCCCCAAAATAAGACATACTTATTCCAGCTGACTGTAACCTCCCTGTCATCACAGATGTCCAGGTGAGAGCTGCCCTCAAGAAAGCAGAATACACAACATGAATGGGACCTGATGGTAACCCCGGTAGCATGCTACATGAACTCTAAGAGGAGCTAAACACACATATAGAAGTGCTATGTAACACTAGTCTGACTACAGGATATGTACCTGTACACTGGCGCACAGCTGCAGTGGTTCCACTCCATGAAGGAGGCACCTCTACATACCAATACAATACAACACAATACAATACATTACAAAAATATACAATACAATATGCTATTGCCCCTGGGACTAGAGCAGCATACTGTTCTGCTACCCTGACCATTGTGACACATGTGATGTGATGGTACCTGCTGCTGTCAAACAGTTAAACAGGGTGACTCATATGGCATATTACCTATCTGACTAACATTCAGTAGGGGTATGTGTGACATGTACTCATGGGGAGTCTTGCTTCTTAACGCTGTGTGGTTTATTGCAAGGTATGTCTTATCTGTGGGTAGGAACCTGTACCTCCACCATGTGCTCTCTATTGCAGTGTCATGGATGACACACAGCAGTCATTTAGGTTGTGGATGGTGTGAGGTGTTACTATGGTTGTTGGACATCTGTCATGGGTGTGACTTAAGTATGTAAATCAAGGAGTGGTAACCTCTATGTGGGTAGTATGTGTGTACTCTGTGGTGTTGTCAGTCACTGTGCATTGGTAATGTGTTTGAGTGCATTGTCACAGTGTTGTACATGTCACTGTGTCCTTCTCCATATCTGTAGCTGTCATGTGAGGTACATACCGTGGCAGCCATTATGTGGTGTGGAGGGGTACACTGACATACATATCCATAGCTGACACACCATGTCTGCTGACACATACCATGTGCAGGTATTCCAGGAATAGTGTGCCACTGTGAATATCATTGGGGGGACTACTGTACACATTTATGACCCTGTTCACCCCTGACACATGCAGTGGTGGGCAGCCAATCACATATCTGGTGGTTACTGGTGTAGGTGATTTGAAATGGGGTATAGTACTCCAGTTTTGACACTGGTGTTCACTCCATGTCTTTGTCACCAGGCACCTGTTGCAATACATCTGTACACATCTGCCTCACTCAGAATATATATACATCTCTCTCTCTCTCACTCTATATATATATATATATATATATATATATATATATATGTATATAGATATATCTATATGTATATATATATATATATATATATATATATATATATATATATATATATATATATATATATATGTCTGTATACATATACACATATATATATTGATGTACATATATTGCTATAGATATGGAGAGAGGGGGGTTGTGACAGAGAGGGGGTGAGAGTGACAGATGGGGTCGGACAGGGGGAGTGTGAGATCGTCATATACAGTCATACCTGTAGATAGTCAGATCTGTCTGTCTATGTATATGTATCTACATATATCTATATCTGTATGCGTGTATTACATATATATGTTTGTACATATTCTATCTACATCTGTCTATGTATTCCTACATCTCTCTCTATGTATGTATACATGTATGCATATTATATATATAGATATATACCTGACATCTGGAAAATCTCTCACATCATACCCTTACACAAAGGAGGTAACGCCTATGAATACTCCAATTATAGGCCCATAGCTCTCTTGTCCCCACTAGCAAAAATCATGGAAAAATGTGTTCTTTATCAGTTAATGGACCACCTAATAAAAAACAACATTCTCACTCCCTGTCAACATGGCTTTAGGCCTTTTCATAGCACAACCACCGCTCTCCTCACCTTTACAGACCTTATTAACAAGAATCGAAATAATAACATCCTGTCTTCAGCTCTCTTCATTGACCTGTCTAAAGCCTTTGATATGGTCAACCACTCCATTCTCTTAAAAATTCTTGAATCTCTCTCCTTAGAATCTAAGGCAGTCCACTGGTTTTGTTCCTATCTTACAAACAGGAAACAAGCCGTTCTCTGGGATAACAAACTCTCATCCCTTCTCCCAATCTCACTTGGGGTCCCCCAAGGCTCTATTCTTGGACCACTTCTTTTCTCCCTCTTTATAAATGACTTAAAAACAGCTATCCCCCAGGCTACTTGTATACAATACGCTGATGATTCCACATTAATTTGCTCTGCTAAATCCATCTCTGAACTTCAAATTAATACTCAAGCTGTTTTCTCTAAAGTTGAAACTTGGTTCTCAAAACGCTGCCTACTCCTAAATGCCAAAAAAAACAAACTCTTACTCTTTAAGCCCACTACCAGATCCCCTACATTAGACTTTACTATCCTATCTAACAATGGAACTATTATATCACCTGACCCTAATACCAAACTGCTAGGTGTCACGATTGACAACAACCTTACCTTTGATTGTCATATCAATAATACCATTAAATCTGTAAACAGGAAACTCGTCTCTCTCTATAGAATTAAAACTTTCTTAACCTCCCAAGCCAAAGCTACTCTTGCCCACTCTCATCTTATTTCTACTCTTCTCTACGCCTCACCAATCTATACTAACCTCAAGAAAAATAATCTCTAAACTATCTTCCACGCATACAATATAGCTAGATTTGTTACTGGTAAACCCTTCAGAACTCACCACTGTCTGAATCTGCAGCAACTTAACTGGCTTGAACTGTCAAACATGTTGCTTCTTTCCCAACTGACATTTGTCCAAAGAGCATTCTACCAACCTCACAACACACCTATACTCTCCAACCTCTTAACCCCCTACTCTAATCTGAACTCCCTCCGTTCATCAAGTAAGCTGCTAGTTACCTTAACCAAATCTAATAACCTAGCAGGTGATTCGCTTTTCTCTAATACTATAGGAAAACACTGGAATCAACTGCCTACTGAACTTACTTCCATTGCATCTACTGTTCTGTTTAAACAAAAACTCAGAATTTACCTTAAAAGCCACTGGATGTGTCCCTGGTCTAATCCTGATTAAAGTAATTTGCTTCAATTAATCCGTCTTTCTCTCCCTACTCTTCTCTCCCTCCTGCTTCCTCCCTTACCTTTCTTTCTCTACCTCTTTAAACTCCTCCTCTTCATCTTTCTTCCTTATGGCTATGAATCTCTTTCGAACAAGTATTTGTCTGTTTATTTCTGCTCTCTCTCTATTGCTGCTTCTCTTTCCTTGATCTTATACTCTCTCTTCTTGGTATTAAAACATGTTAGTATGTTCATCATGATGTTACTTATTCCCTAGGAAGTTAATGTCCTTTTCTTTCTTTTGATAACTTTCTTTTATTTCTCTTTCCCTGCTCTTACACTTTCTTTTCTTGGTTTTAGAAATAAGTAATAATGTGTATTATGATATTTGTGCTTATAATGTATTTCCTTTTGTTTAAATGTGGAACTTTTCTCCCCGGGCCTCTGCTGAAAATGGAAATATATCCAGTTGGACTAGCCCGGTCAACAAATGTAAAATAAAATAAAAATAAAATAAAATAAATATATATATATATATATATATATATATATATATATATATATATATATATACATACATACATACATATATTGACATACATACGTATCCATATGATAGATAGGTATAACAACATGTTTGTTTACAAAACTGTATACACACACTAACATACTGCTAAACATACATAACTGTGAAACCTACTTTGTACATTGCACTACAACCTACATTCAACCTACATTGATATGTGCACATAGATGCTCTCACATACATATGTATGTACAGCCTTCACTGATAGTTGCTGTATGTCCCCTGCCCTTTGTACATCTTCATATACATATGGATACAGACCAATGACACATATGGAGAGTTCACAGTATGTAGACTTTTATAGTATTACTTTACATTACCTGTGTTTGTCCCAGCTGCTTGTGTTGCCATCTGGTTTTGTGTCCTGTTGCAAGACTTGCCAGTTGTCAGCTTTCAAGTGGTTGTTGCTGACTGGTTTTGTTTGTGTATGTTTATTTTTTTTTTCTCTGTCTCTCTCTCTCTCTCTCTCTCTCTGTCTCTCCCTACCTCCACAGGATGCAATGAAAGTATTGCATGTGTGGACTGGGAGTACAGCATGCTTTTGTAGGTATCTGCATATGTCCATGTGATGGCCTCTGCACGAATTGTTAGCCAGCATTTGCTAATTGCATGCAGCCAGTTGTGTACTGATTGCAGTTCTCACTGTGATTTCAGGACAGTGCTATAAAAAGGTATGTGAGATAGGCATAGCCCTTTCAGATTTTAAGGGCAGGGACCATGCTGGTATTCTGTGGACACTGTTCTGTGAGTGTAAAGTTTAGTATCTCTCTCATATTTCAGGCTGTGTTGTAGATTAACATTTCTCCATTCATTTCTCCAGTTTCCTGTACTAAGTGTGTATGTACACTGACACCTAAGACTACTACTACTGTTAATGTGGGTGTGTGTGCTTTCCTGTGGGACATGTGGTGTAACTGGTGTATAGCAGTGGCTCTTGCACTTTGTTGCTATGGCTTCAATATTTGCCCTTTACATTCACTACTTGTATGCCTGCTAGGTGTCTTGACTGTAGTGTGTTGCTGTGGCTTTCCTATTTTCCATGTACATTCACACCTTGGAATGCTTGCTATATCTGCTAGGGTGTTACTGCATGCAGTGTGGTCTGGCCATGGTGTGGGCCTTGACATCTATTAGGGTATATGAGTATGCTGCTGAGCAGGCCCCAGAGACACTCAGGTGCATCTTTTATCTGCCTCATGGAATGGTACATATCAGTGGGGTACACCCATTAAATTGTCTGGTTTTCTGCAGTTGTGACTGTGGGATAGCATGAGCATATGTATTACTACACTATTTCTGCCATGCAAGTGGTGCATACTTTCAGTACTTCATAGTTACCATTGCATGTGCTGTAACACCTTTCTGCCTACTGTTTGTACATTTCACAGGGAGTCTGTGAGGCATCCCTGTAACTCAGTCACTGTTGCTATGTCTAGGCTCTTAACTATTCAAATATGGCAGTGTCAGACCTCTCAAGTGTACAGATATTTGCAGGTTGTCCACATTTCTGCTTCATATTTTGGTCAATATCTCATGAACAGCTCTTTCTGGCAAATCACTCTGGGCTCAAGTCACACTATAGTGACAACAATTTAAGTTTCAGACTTCATACCCTTCCAAACATCCAACAAAATGCAGAACCTGTTACTCTCTGAACTGTCTAAGTTTGTTGTAACATTATTTGAAATGTGTCCCTGTTTTTGGCCCTTTGCTCCACATATTTTATTACTTGGTCCAGATGTGTTCCTGTAAGAGGTTGTGGGGTATGGGCAGTGATTATCCTGCTGTGAGTATGTGTGTGGCTTGCAAGGTGCTACAGTGACATTATTACCTACTAGCTACCAACTAGCATGGCTGTTTCTGTTCACACACTACTATTATAGAAATCCACTAGATTTGACAGTAAATATACATGACATGCTTTGTGTATTACACATCCTATATTCCCTTTGCATTCATTCCTACTATTACATGATATATTTATTGTAGCACAATGCTCTTATATAACAGTCATGGCTTAGTGGTAAGTCATGCAGACTACTGTTTCCAAGGTCCTGGGTTTGGGACTGACAGTGGGATTTTATTTTGCTTTTGAGCAGACTACAGGACTTGTCATTCAGAGTGACTAAGGCACGTTTAAGCAGTTGTAACCGGGTTAGCGCTGGTTTGCGTGGAGCTCCCGCATGCGCACTGGTGTTCAGCCACACACCGCTACAACCGCTTAAAAGTGCTTACTCTTGACACCAGCTATTTTCTTTGAAAGAAATGAAAATGGGGAGACAGGAAAGTGGTGAAAAAGGGGTCACAAAGAGGGTAAGACAGTAGGGAAACAAGCTTGGGTTTTGCAGGAGGGATGTAGGTAAGTCCCATAGCTGTCCATTTCTTCATCAGCAACAGCTGTGCATATGTTTGTAATTTGGTGTGACATTTGAAACCTTCCACCCCTGAGAGAGGTGTAAAGACAACAATAATACTTGTTGTACAGCCAATTGTAATTGACAGTTTCCATGTCCAGCAGACATGTGTGCGAAATGGGCAGCTATGTATGGGGCGTAATTTTTTTGTGGGTACAGAGTGCCCCTTTTTTTTTTTCAGGTGAGAGTGGTATGTCAGGTAAAAGAAGTCGGTATAGCTGGGGAGGTAGGTTGGGTAGGTCAACAGACAAGACAAACAAGACGCATACAGGGGCGGTGTATGACATGTGTGGGGGGTTACACAATTGACGGGGACAGATGTTTGGATAGCTAGAGCCCATGAGCCCACAGATGGCAACAGTGGAACTGATATGCCCACCCATGGGCAGTTGCCACTGTGCCTTCACTGCCCAGGATGGGGCTGTGCTGGGGGCTGTGTAGGCCGGTCCACAGGCATGCCCATTAGTTGTGCCACCTGTGCCTCAAGCTGGCGTAGGGGCCCAAGAACAGCTTCCTGGATCTCCCTACGCACCACAGTCTGGACGCTACAGAGGGTGAGTGGTTGTTCTCCTCTGGCCACACTTGCAGAGGGGGGATGAGCCCCATCCCCTGCAGCGCTTCCACCCATAGGTGGCACAGGGCCACCGGAGGAGGGTCCGGACTGGGCACTACTGCCAGGTGCACTCGCCAGCTGAGGTGAGAGAGGTGGGTCCGCTGGAACCCACCTTCCCTGTCGTCCTATGTTTTGCATTATATCATGACAGCTTGGGTTAGTAACATACAATACCATTCACAATTAGTTGTAACAGCATGCATTAGTATTCCCATTAACCAAACACCCAGATATTCAAACCATTGAACAGCAAGCATAACACATGCATAATTTGAACAGCAATACACAGTCCAATAACATGCAGGGTTGATTGATGGCAACAGGCCATAAGGTTTGGATGTATGAACAGGGCAGATGCATCAACGTACATGCAAATATGTATGACCCAACAGGACAAATGTCCAGGGGTGTTAATTGTGATTGCACATACCAATTTCACGTGGAATGGATTATATGTGGCTATAGGGTAGGGTGAAGAAAATTTAATTAACACCTTCAAATACCAATACATATGCTGTGCATTTCTAATAGCTGCAGATATATACACACTACAGTTCTACCTCCAGTTTCCTATGTGATAACTACTTCAAGTTGGTGATAGGAATGTTACTGCTACATCAATATACATTTTCATTTTTATTCATACACATTCATATCTGGCTCTGTTCAGCTACATCATCCTGCTACATTTGCTTTATATAGCTATAGACAACTGTGGATGTTTGGTATTTCAGACAACCATACTATCTGCATACTGCAGACTGAGAGCAACATATCCAGATTTTGGGATACACATTCCAGCTGCAGGAACATTTTGAACACATTTCGCAGTTTGGTTCTGCATGTCACATTCATTTCATTCTGTACTGACTGCAGTATCCTTTATTCGGGAGTTATTACTA
Organism: Protopterus annectens; assembly: GCF_019279795.1. Classification (NCBI taxonomy): domain Eukaryota; kingdom Metazoa; phylum Chordata; order Ceratodontiformes; family Protopteridae; genus Protopterus; species Protopterus annectens. The sequence continues at coordinate 1,466,572,924 of NC_056728.1, read as the reverse complement.
CTTTATTGGTGGATTCATAACTCTTTCTCACACTCTCTCACTTGTTTTATTTTTACAATTCAGGATGGTACTTACTTCTAGGCTTTATTGACATGTTTTACCTGTAGTTATTACAATCCTTTCCAACAGTCTTACTTCTGTTATGTTTCTGTATTTCAACAGGGATATATTTCACACATGTGTTTTACTCAGCTTCTGCAGCTGTACCTTTCAGCCTGCTGCAGGTTGTGTACTATTATATTACAGGTGGGACATCTTTATTTCAGACTTTATTTCAGACATTTTCATTTTTCTGTTTGGAATACAGACTGCCACACACTTTTGTAATCAAGCAATACTTGCAAACCCTCTTACTCTGTTACTTGCACATTTTATTACTTAGTGACTACACTGCACTCTTTTGCTAAATGTCATACTTTTATATTTATTTACAGTTACAGGGAGAGGATTACTGACCTGCCTGGTGGCGCAACGCACCAGCCTATCGCCATGGGCTCTACGGTTCGCAGAACGGACACCTGTAGCTGTAATATAAATAAAGTAATATTGGAATACACATCTCCATAATATCAGCTAGGTTAATTTCTTACATAAATAATTAGATGTAACTTACTCAGTAGTGGGGCGTTGGGCATTTGCCGGGCCTCCTGGATCCAACGGTTCAGTTGGTCCTGCTTCCATCTCTTCAGGTCCGCATGGTGGTGACGGACCTGCTCACCAGTTCTTGGTATCCCTGTGGCACTGGTAAGATCATGAGCCAACCGGTCCCACTCCTCAGCCCTATATGCTCCCCACAGGACCTGGCCCTGAATGAGTTGGGCCTCATGACTGTGGACAAGGAGCCAATCCATATATTTGGACTCCTCAACGCCCCACCTCTGTGCTCGAAAGCAACTGCCCTCACCTACACCTGACATTCTGGCTGCAAGTTGGGTCTACAATCGGGTACGCTGTGTATTCCCACCTATGGGGCTTATATATGCCGTTTTTCCCACACTTATCTGTGATTGGCCATTTTGGAATTGTATCAGCTTCACAAAACCTGCTTTGTCATGCTCCTCTTTCTATTCATTCCTATATATTTGCTATTGCTGCATTGGGTTCGAACCTGCCCACTGCTTTTTATATTTTATGACTGTCTACACAGGCTAGGAGGTGTGTCTGTGTGAAGGCAGTTTTGTTACAGCTTGCTCAATGTTGCCCGTCGGTTAGCTTGTTGGCGCGGTGCGCAGCTCCGCACAAACGGGTTACGCTGGTTTATGCTTCATTTGGCTGTCAGCACACATATTACGCTCAGCTCAGCTAGGGGCACACAGTTTTAGCGTGTTAAACCACTGCTCACCTACTGGCACTCATTTTGCACCTGTTGAACCATTGCTCACCTATGGGCAGATGCACTCAACTTGTTAAACTGTAGCATAGCTATAGGCACATCTGGCATTTTTTATTATTTTGTTATCTCACATTTCTTCAAAATAAATGGCCCATTTCATTACATTTTACATAAAATATAATTTTATATGTGTACATATATGTCAGGGACTTGTTTTGTGCTTATTTCACTAAAAATAAAAATTTATGTTGTGGGGGCTCGAACCATGACTGCCTGCTCTTTAGCCGATGTCTCTACCGCTACACTATTGCTTTTTGGCTTACTTTGCATATTTAATTCTTATATGCTTTTCCACTGACTGCTAACTGTGGCTTAGCTACGGGCACGCCCGCGCAAACGAGCGCACTCACGGGCAAACATCTTTACAATTTAAAAAAAATATAACATGTTCATTTATATATTTTATGTTCATAGTCTGTGGGGGCATGTATTGTGTTGTGTTATCTTGTTGGAGCTTTTCTCCCCGGGCCTCCACTGAAAATGGACATATATCCAGTTGGACTATCCTGGTAAACAAATGTAAAATAAATAAATAAATAAATTTCCATGGACTCTGTCGTGGGGGTTTACTTTCGGGACATTTACTCTTCTGGGGGCGTGTCCATTTTCAGGGCTCTGCTTACAGACACGCCCCTACTGTCTTCCATGGACCGTGTAAGCCTTAGGTGTGATTCAGCATGCCCTCATGCATATGCATGACATGCTGACGTCACACCGTTTAACTGCAGCCTCCGTGTAAGCCTTGTAACTCTTACATGGAGGCTTCGGGAATCCTGCCCAAAGTCTTTGGCATGAGCCCATTAGTAGAATATGAGTTGCTTATCTACTGTAACTCTTCTTTGAGAACAAAAACTGATCCATGAGGAGTGAGTATAATACACACTCTAAAAGGTTATATAGATAAATCAATCAATCAATAAATCAATCAATCAATCAATAATCACTCTGGAAGAGAAGTACACAAAACATTTAACAAAATGTAAAAGTTAATACAGCACTGAGCAGTTGAGGACCTTCTGAAGGCTTCTGTTTTAGGAGGCCACTAACTATATAGAGACTTTCCTGGAAACACTCTGGCAATCCTACTATGAAAGGCATTAAAGACTTTGCTTCTCCCCACTCATCTCCATGTAATCATCTTAGGAGAACAAGGAGAAATATTTGGTTTCCCAGAACACTGCACTACGATGTCACTCTTGCAGTGTTACTTGTTGATTGACTTCAGTACTACACTGTCCTCATATTTAAGAAAATAAACTATTCTTGTTTTCAGCAAAATAAACTAACTAGAAACCCTTCATTTTTAACTAAAAGAAAACAATTATTTGTTGGGTATGTATGCTACCTCATAAAACTTGGACTGACTAATGTTAAGTGTCAAGAAACATCAGACTTTTCAAGGCTCCATTAGAATGGCTGTAGTCTGAATAGCTGCAGCATATCAGTTCAATAACACATCACTAATGTTGTTCAGGCTACAATTCAGACTTATAATAGACAGACTCCCAGGTTGCTTCATAAACAGACTCATCCTAAGGTGAAATGGTCTCCATTGCCTCCTGACGATTGATGTTCTCAGAACTTTATATTAAGTTAGCTAAGCAAACCTTAGGGTCATATGATCATAGGAAGTTACTAGGCTATTGGCCCTGTGGCCCTTACAAGCCCAGCCAAGAATTTAGCCCATGTTTCAACAAGTCAGCACTTGATGCCACTGTCCAGCAATGACATAGGTGGAATCACATGGGTGTATTTTCTGTTCCTCATCCAGTTATCCAGGTTGTGCTAAAAAATGGTTAATGAAGTACCCTGCTTGACAAGGAGAGGGAGTCTATTCCACAAAAGGGGGAGTCTTTGGGACATATATCAGTTCCGCCAACAAGCCCTATTGATGTCACAGACCAGGTTGAGGTTGCATGTGTGAGTTACTCGAGTGGAGCTTGACATGCAGATATGCATCAGTCCTATCGAAGAGGAGTCTGAGATTGCTTTTTATGCCAGACAGAGGTCACCTCTGAGGAGTCTGTAGGAGATTGAGTAGAGGGACAGGGGCCTTTAGCCTATCTGTGTAAGGTAGATGTTTGAGGACCTGGCTTAGCCTGGTGAAGAACCTCTGTGTTGTCTTCAGCTGCTGCATGTACTTTGTAAGGTACATGCCAAAAGGGGCATTGTACTCAATAATGGGTCTTATAAGGGAAGAATACAAGGATGTTATGACCACTTTGTCCCTGGATGAAATAATCTTACTAATGAGGTGGGCCATGTAGAAATCTTTCTGTACAATGGAAGCAATATGGTGGTCAAAAGTCAGTTTGCTATCAATCTGGGTGCTCAAGCCCCTCAGGACTGATTGTGTGCTTAAGACCTTGTTATTAATGTGATAATTTGTGGGAATGTCACTCTTACCAGAGGTTATGATGATGCATTTTTGTCATTCAGTTTGAGGGCATGTTTCTGGAACAAGTCATTTGTTGTGTGAGACCCTCTTGGAGGAGATCCACATCACTTGGGGGAATTGATGGCAGCACACAGATTGCAGTCATCTGCAGACTTGGTCAGCCATAGCCCACCGGTTTTGGCCTGCACCTCAGAAAAGTATATTCCAAACAACAGAACCCAAGACCAATCTCTAGGATACACCACTCATTATGGTTCTACTGCTTGAGGTGACTTCCCCTATTTTGATTAGGTGGGTTCTATCAGTAAGCCAGTTTGCTACCCATTTGGTAACATATGAATTGATGTCTAGCCGATAGAATTTATCTATTATACCTGAGTGTGGAATAGTATCGAAGATTTTGGCCAGGTAAAGGTACAGGGTGTGCACCATCTTCCCCTTGTCCATGGCTTTGGCAACTGTTTCATAGAAGTCAACCAAATTTAACAGGCATGACCTCCCCTTGACAAAACCAAACTGTGTGGGATCGAGTGTTTGGAGGTTGCCAATGTCCTTGTTAATGAGGTCCATGATAATCTGCTCCATGGCCTTGCAGATCAGGCTAGTTAGACAGATGGGTCTATAATTTCCTGGATCGGTGGATGCTCCACCTTTGTGTAAAGGGGTGACAGTGGCTGTCCACTCGGCAGGGATGAAGCCAGTACTCAGGCTTTGGTTGAATAGGGTGCCTAGTGGTGCTGCAAGTTCCTGCCTGAGTTCATGTAGAATGCAGCCTTGGATGTTATTGGGTCCCATGGAGGATCTACTTTTTGCCTTTGAGAGGGCAGTGATGACTTACTGCCTAGAGATAAGGGGAGGGAGCAGGTGCTGGGGATGTCCTGATTTACTGATGGGGGGACATAGGGGTGAAGTTTTCACTGAACCTGTCTGCTAGCAGGTTTGCTATATCTACGGCATTTGTGTATGGGGTGTCCATGACCACCAGTTGAAATTGCAGACATATGTGAAGAAGGCCTTATGATTGCCTTTAGTACCTGTGGCCAGTTTGGACTCGAAGTTTGCTTTGGAGGATTTCCCTAGTGCTCTTATTTGCTTGCTCAGGCTAAAGACAGATTGCTTCCATTTGGGCACCTGCTCCTTCTTTGTCCTGGACAGCAATTTTTTTCCTTTTATTATAAAGTTTATTTATTACAGATGTCCACCAGACAGGTTTACTCTTCCTTGAGGAGGATGGTTTTGTCCTGTCGGGTATTCCTAATTCTATGAGGCTATATAAATGTACATATAGTAATTTAATGTAAGCTTGGACATATGTGCCAGTTCCTATGGAGGGAGAGGGGGCTGTAAAGCTGTTTATACCTTCCTTCAGGAGGTTGTAATCAGCTTTGGAGAAGTTTTTTGTTTGACCCTAGCTAGAGGGTGGTGGGGGATATGGTGACTTTGAAAGTGACCGCTTTGTGGTCAGATATTAGCAGGGATGATGACACTGTAGGGATGCTGCACTAGTTACTCATGTTGGTTAATACCAAGTCCAAGATATTCTCACCTCTTGTGGGGGGTCTCGACCAACTGGTCCAAGGTATTTGCATTGATGAAATCAAGCAGTCTCTGGCCATTTGTGTTTTGACATGAGTATTTCTTCCAGTCTATGACTGGATAGTCAAAGTCACCCAAGATCATGGTATAGGGTTATATCTTGATAGAGTTGAAGAGGGAGGTCCAGATAGGTAGAGTGGGCATCTTGAGTCAAGGATGGGTGTCTGTAGCTAGCTATAATTTGAATAGGGGTCTTGTCATTTGTTAACTACACCTGAAGTGTCTCCTGTGCGTCATACTGTTTGACCAGTCTGGAGGTGTGTATGTCTTTTATATATATTGAAATCCCACCTCCTTTTGCTTTCCTGCCACAGTTTGGAGTCTGAATGTATGATAGGATGAGTAACCTTGTATGGCTGTGGTGCTCTCCGCAGCTTTGAACTAGGTTTCTGTGACTGCACAAATGTCAGCATCTTCCAGTATTAAGAATGCTCACAATGAGTGCAGTTTCATGTTTAGACTCCTAGTGTTTAGCAGCATGACCTTTAATTTACATTTTGATGAACGTTTCATGTTGGCAGTTTTGACCTCATGGCATTGCCTAAAAAAGGCATTATGGGGGAGGCAAGAGCCTTTGCCAGGTGCCTGAAGCCCAAAGGAGACAGATGCAGGCCATCTCTGGCAAAGCATCATGGTTTGTCAATCATTTCATCCCATACTGTCAAGTACTGGATCTCCTTGGAATGACACCAGAAACTAAGCCAATTGTTAAAGTCAGTTATTTTCTGTTTGTATTGAGGCATCATTCTAGGTGACGGTAGAATGTTGCTTAAGGCTAGGAACATATCTGCTTGAGACACATATTCAGCGAGCTTGATCATGTCTCTCTTCATATAGTCTTAGGATGTATGACTCAAGTCATTCATGCCAACATGGACTATGACAGAGTTAAAACAGTACCTGTTGAGAGACGTGAGTGCATGGGTGATATGGTGGATTTTGGCACCTGACAAACAACTAACCGTGACTTTCTCCTTATCCAGCCTAGTGAGGGGCATATCTGTGTGTCTCACAATGGAGTCTCCTATAACTAATATGTTGGGTTTATGTTTAGGCCTTAGTGACTGTGAGACACAGGTGTGTGGACTATGTGTGATGTGTGGTGTGGTGGGCAGTGGAATTCATCTGTGTCTTTGCCTCCAAGGTCTTTTTTGTTTGGGTATGCTTTTGTTGAGGACCTCTGCATATGTGAGGGTGTGTTGTGTAAGTGTGGGTGGTGTTTGAGGTGCAGTGTTTGTGTTGACAGCCTTCTCAGTGTGAGATATGCTGGCTTGAGGGGAGGATAGCAATGACTGTAGTTTCTTGATGTAATTGCATCTCTCACAAATTGTGTTCCTAGGTGGTGGTAGCAGGGGGTTGTCCATGTACATGAGGCAGTTGCTACACTGTCTCAGGATGCCCATATCAACCAGACTGGCAGGAGAAAATGTTAGAAATTGTCCATCCATATTTGTCAGAAATTGAGGGAGAAAAACCAAAGAGAGCTAAGAGGGTAAAGGGTAGAAGATCTAACAGTAGTACTACTAGGTGATCACACAAGTGCTACTAAGGGAAAATTTGTAGCTGGAATACCTCACAAAAGGTTAAAAAAACCTCCTTATATATTTGCTGCTGATGTGTCCACAACTTCTTTGGAGAGGTACAGGAATCACAGTCCCAGTGCTTCATGGCCTTCTTCTTTCTAGGAAGCACTTTAAACATCATTAGCAGTAATCAAGCATCTCACTGGATGGTTCCACATCTGCCTCAGATGAAGCTTTAGGGTGCACTCTCCAAGTTGCTAAGTAATATGAGAAGCTAAGTATCAGTCACTCCAGATATATTGATTCAACTTGCGAGGGAGAAGGAACATTTCACTTGGCCTTCTTCTGGATCCCTCAGAATGCCATTACTTTTTCGGCCATCTGAAAGAAGAAGACTGACTATATTAATTTGTTTAGTACTGTTGCCATAACAAAACTGAACTTTATTTGATAGTTCAGTTAAAAAAGTTACAGGGAGCAGAACATTTTTCCTTCATGTAGCCAGTGCTCTAGAGTAACTCACTCGAGCCTAAAACACCTTTTTTGTATACTTCCATTTCACACCCTGCTGCCTTCTGACATCCAATACTTTTTGGATGTGGCTTATTTAACTAAGTGACTCATTAACTAGTAATAGGCAAAATTAGAAAGGGTAAGGAGTTATTAACAAAATGACACTAAGATTTTTAATCTAGGATGTCATGCAGTAGAGAAATTAAACTTTGTCACTTAATATTCTTATTTTCAAATTTATGTTCATTTTTCATAACGAGAGACTTACATGTTGTAGAGGTGCATGGTGTGAATAAATATTGTGACTTTAAAGTTTATAACAACAGCAATGTGGTCATTACAAACTTGTCTGCTGATATTTTCACAAAAGGGTTTATTTTCGTCCCACTTCTAGGGCCAAATTGGTTGATGTTCTTACAGCTTTAAAATTATTTGTAACCAAATTGAATCTCTGTTTGTATTTTTCTCATAACTGTATTTTTTGCAATAACTTTCAATTGGTAAGACTGAGTACTTTAACCCTCCACTCAGTCTTGTGTTACAACTATTTAAGCACATTTGTGAATATGATATTCAGGGGCTCTTAAAATCAGACTGAGCTCATGTTTGGTTGATTTAAATTAGAGCAATGTAATTTGCTTAGAAAAATATGCACAGACAAGACTGTCAGGTTAATGAAACCTGATAAGGCTGGGGGTTAGGTCATATGAGTACAACTGACTATGTAAATAAAATGGCAGTTATTTTATGTGATGAGAGTTACGAAGAAATATCTAAGAACAGAATGTATGTTGCTTACAATAAGATTGACTGTTTGTTATATGGCACATCAATGCAGGGGGAAATCAACCAGGTGGATTATAAATATCTAAAGGTGGATTATTTTTTGACTCCAACTATTTTTGGAATACTGAAACTCCACAAAGACTTATTTGACTCACCACTGAAACCCAAAGTATATGCTAGGTCATCTACAAAACATTTTCTCTTGCAAAATATATTTACTTTAAGTTGAAGAGTGTTTTAAGTTGTTTGAATTATTTATATTGAGACTCATGGGACTTTCTTACTCGAGTTACAACTGAGTTATATAACGAGAACATTACTTTTGTTACAGTTTATGTGAAGGACTTGTTTTCAGTGATACCACACAAGTTAGGACTGGAATGCTGCTTGGAATTTCTTATATAAAACAGTGAACTTAGTGGGAGTGAAATCAGTGTTTTTGACTCTAATGGGCATTGTGTTGACCCACAATTACATATACTGTGAAGGCTCTTATTATAGGCAAAAGGAAGGGGTAACAATGGGGGGAGCTTGTCCCCCCCCCTGTTTGCCAATATTGTTATGGCTACTTGAGAGAAAAATTATGTGTTCAGTTCTGTCTTTACAAAATCCTGGTCATTTCATACCGGGTACCTGGATGAAAATTTGTATTTTTTTGGATTGACCAAAATGAAAAAAAAAATAGATGAGCTGTTAAAGTATATTAGCAGCACTACCCTGTTTTTAAATTCACTTTTTATGTATTTTGGATGTGTTACCCTATTTGGATATAAAATTGAAAAAGGACTTGGTGAACAATAAGTTTGTTTCATTAATATACAGAAAATCTACTTATTCTAATCTGATGCTACACTTTACTAGCTGCCATCCGCTTTATCAGAAAAAAGCTGTTGTTAAAGGACAAGTTGTCCAAGCAGCAAGGATGGTCTCAGAATATTCTGACTTGCTGAGCAAATGTGAAAAAATGTAAGGAGATGTTCTTGAGAAGGGGATATCCAGAAGAATTTTTTGAGTACATTAATTTATGAAGTTGTGAACAAGAGGGAGTCTGGGGTATATATCCAGTTGCTGGAAACCAATGTACAAGGTATGGCTGCGTTGAATAAGAGTGACACTAATTGGCTAACATCTTTTATTATGGCATACAGTTCTGAAAATGTGAGTATAAAAAATGTTATTATGAAAAATCAGGGTACGTTTTACTAGTTTGATGAAGTTAACAGAAAGCTTGGATGATACCTGAAGTTTGTTGTAAGAAAAGAGGGGTGTTTGAAAAGTTTAGTCGAATACTCAGAATTGGACACCCAACAGGTGGATGAGAGGAGATGGAGTACATCAAAGTGTGGTAATTGCAACTGCAAATATATCTTGAATGCAAGGTCAGATATTATATATAACATTTTAATTTGTCCAAAGTTTTGCTGTAACTGCCTGACAAAAGAACTTGTATATGCAGCTCATTTTCAACAACATAAAAGTCTTTACAAAGGGAAGATGTCACAGTGGTGCAGCGGTTTGGATTGTCACCTCAAAGCAAGAGTTTCTCGAGTTTGAATCTTGGCTGGGGTGCCTTCTGTGGGGAGTCTGCCTGTCCTCCCTGTGTTTGTATGGGTTTCCTCTAGGTGCTCTGGTTTCTTTCCATGTTACAACGACCTGTGTCTGAAGTGCTTCTCCCTGGACCTCTGCTGAAATTTGGCTTGTTCCAAGTCACACTTTCCTGGTAAAAAAATAAATAAGACAGAAGGAGTTTTCAAAGATAGGATTTATGAATATGTTTAGAATATAGATAAGAAAAATGCCAGCAATTCTTTAGCAAAACACATAGTAGACTTTCTGAATCATACATTTTTATTTTTTTGGGGGTCAAAAAAATCTTTGATAACCCTAGAGGTGGGCTCAAGTGGGGTAGGGACAGTGGCCTAATGGTTAAGGTGCTTACATTACAAACACAAGGTACAGGGTTTGAGTCTCACAAGAGATGATTGGCTAGGCTTAAAAATGTCTCACAAGGGCAGTTAGCTTAGTAATAATCTATGAACCTGTGCTTTGCAAATTAAAACAAATGCAGGTGAAGCTCCTGGTTTAAATGGGGTGATTTTTGTAAACTGTCTACTTATTTTATTTAACATTTGTTTACCAGGAAAGTCCAACTTGGTACAAAGCCAGTTTTCAGGGGAGGCCTAGGAAGAAATGCTCCAGATGCATATATTTGAAATATGGGAGGAAAACAGAGCACGTAGAGGAAACCAACACGGACACAGGGAGAACATGCAGACTCGGCACAAAAGGCACTCCAGCTAAGAATCAAACCTCTTGCTGTGAGGTGACAACACTACCGCTGCATCACTTTGCCGTTTTAACTTAAAATTGTCTTTGGATATGTTATGGCTATTAAATACAGGATTGCATTGATGTTTTAAAATGCTTGTACCTATTATGTTTTTTACTTTGTAATGTGTCAGAGTTGCTTAATTGTTCAGGCTATCTGACTGAATTTTAAATTAAATGTTTATGTCACATGATTGATCATGTGGGGGTATTTAAGTTGTTACTGGAGGGATTGTTGCATTCTGATGAAGTTTCTTAACTGAAACAAAAGCACTTAATAAATTATTTACATCTTGCTATAGGTCCTGTTGAGTGGCATCTTCATTTTGGGGGATCATCATTCTAAATTGAATGTTTAATGTGCAGACGGCATTTGTTTTATCTTGGGGAGACGTGTCTGGCCCAGTTGTGTCATAGCCTGTATGCATCAAATCACAAGACTGCATAGTTCATTCTTCATCAACTAATATAACTTTCCCAAAGGTTTATTTTCCTCTGTGTCAGTTCTAGTAGTTAGCACCTAGTAAATGTGGGGTAACATAGTCAGAGATTCTGGAAAAGGATTTACTCTAATCTGTTATTGGTATAAACTTGTAAAAGCCATTCATGATCCTTTTCTATTTCTTCAATTCAAAAGAGGTAATTGATTTAGGATTTTAATGCTCCTGGCTTGAATGACCATTTCTAAACATTTGATATATATTTATATGTTTTATGTATAAACTGTTTTGTATGAGGATTTATCTAGTTATTCAAATTATTAATTTAATATACTCTTAGTATGGATTGTACAAAGAAATTAGTTTGCAGCTGGCTCTTTAAATACTTGCAGAGAAATACTTCTGCTGCTATTTAAAGTTCACTGTGGCGAGCTTCTCTACTGACATGTGATTCAGTCATTTCAATACTGTACTAGTATGGATTACCTGGCTAGGCCTTCCCCCTCACCTAATGTCCAGAGTGAGTTTATTTAAGTTATAAGTGCTCTGGGTGCCATTTTTAAATTATGTTTTAGATACTGGATGCTACCTGTGTCCCTCGGCATTGTTTGCTCACCATATAAGTGCAATGGATTTTGTACACTAGTACTGCTAAATTATATTTTTATTGCGCTCATTTTAAACCTAGAATGCTACTGTTCAGATCTGTTTTTAGATAATATATCTGTTTTTACTACATGCTGTTGTAATTGTAGACTGACTTCTTTTCAGAGTCTACAGCAATCCCCTTGTTTCTTGCTTTGTGAACCCCTTTACTACTGCCTCTTTTCCTATTTGTATAAATGTAATGTTCTACTGTGGCAGATAATGGACCCACACAAACTCCCATTAAAGGGTTCACTCCATGAACACTTCTTCTTCTTCTTTCAGCTTTTCCTGGTTAGGGGTCACCACAGTGGATCACCTGTCCACTCATGATTGGCAGTGGAGTTTTACGGTGTTGATTTGCCAGCCCAGTGTGCAACCTTCCACAGAAGGCACACACACACACACACACACACACACACACACACACACACACACACACGCACACACGCACACACGCAAGCACACACACACACACACACACACACACACACACACACACACACACACACACACACACACACACACACACACACACACGCATGCCTAGGACCAATTTAGAGTGTCCAATCCAGCTACAGCATGTCTTTGGGATGTGGGAGGAAACTGGAGCACCCGGAGGAAACCCACATGACCACGGAAAGGACATGCAGACTCCACACAGAAGGCACCTCAGCCAAGGATGGGTCTATATTAGAACGTCGAAATGTCATTATTTTGAATGATCTAACATCAAACCCTATTCAGTGAATGCTTAAAATAGCGAAATGACAGATAACTGAATTTTTTCCTAGGGAAAGAATTTGGTTGTCCGTTACTGTCGTTTTGCTATTTTCAGCGCTGTGTTGCAAAGTTACGGGTTGGGTTCAGGTAAGTGTGCGATTGGGCATGGGTTAGGTGAGTTAGGCTTAGGGCGCAAGGGAGGTATATGTGCGATTGTGTGGACGTGAGGGTTAGAGTGGGTTAGGTGAGTTAGGGTTAGAGCCCAGATGAGGTGAGTGTGCGATAGTGATGGACCTTATGGTTAGGGTTTGGGTTAAGGTAAGTGGATAGTTAGTGGTGTTTGTACAGTTTAATGTAGGGTTAGATGCAAGAATTTGGGTGTATGTGTGTGTGGACTGCTGTTTGTTTGGTGTGCTTGTGTTGTGTGTATGTGTTTTGGAACAGCAATTTTTTTCCCTAGAAAAAAATTCGCTGTTCTGAATGTTCGATGTTGTCAGCATTCGCTGAATAGGGTTCGATGTTAGAACATTCAAAATAATGACATTTTGATGTTCTAATATAGACCTGCCGAGGATAAGTATCTGGGGTAGTTACCGTAATTGCATATGTAAGTTCATATATGACTTGTGTTGTCTCTACAAATACATTTTAGCACTGTGTTAGACCTCGCATGTTTGCATAATGAACTGAACTAATACAATGCTACTATAAACTTTTTAATGACTGTTATGATCTGTTCTTTAAAACTGGTAAACACATCTTGAAAGTAGGTTAAGTCAAGACTACTGTGAATTTTTAATGGCTGTTATACTCTGTTCTTTAAATTTGGTATAGTTATCTTGAAAGTAGTCTAAGATTCGGCTTTTGTTGCAGATGTGTTAATATTATGATCTCTGTGGTTTATTCTTACTGAGTTCTCATCTATGCATGAATATCGTTTAACTAAGCTAATTTTCAGCTAGTTCCTTCTCCTTGTCCACAGTCTTTACCCTTTAACAACTTTCTCCTATATTCTTTTACAGTTCTCTGTATTTTGATTTTATACTGTGGCTGTGTACCCTTCCCTCAATTGGTTTGCTATGTACAGAAAAGCTCACGCCAATTGAGTGATAAGGACCAACACTGAAAGTAAATTAAAGGGACATTGCACCCAAGCTGCAAAGTGTAGGTCTTTCCACAACAGAAACTCTCCTGTTATTATAACCTTATTTCTGCAAATATATTTACTAGGAAGTGACACTCACACTCCCAGGAATGGCAGTCCCTTAATTACCCTTATCTCAACTAGTCTCTACATATTACTTAAGTATATACACATGTAGTTCTTTAAATTGAGCAAAATAAAGACTGGGTGGGACTCTTATATTGCAAATTCTTGCCCAGATATTGCACCCAGCTGTCCACGGCTCACTTAATAATTTCCAGTTATTTTAAACAAACTATTTCCACAGAAACTCTGTAAGGAATTTATTTTAGCTATTTCTGCCCATGTGTTAGTAGGCTTTTGAAAATTCTGGCACTCACCTACTGTCTAGTGGTAGTTTTCAGTGCTCAGTGTGGCCAAGTTCTGCCCATTGTGCTTGGGCTCACTCTGCTCCCCTACCCTACTCCCAAACCCCAGCTACTCTCATCACACCTACACTTATTTCAAACAAGCCACTCCCACTACAACGACAACAAATCAAATAACTGTAAGTCACACCCCACTTATCACTTTACTCCTGCTGTCATCCTCTCACTAATTATTCTCCCATCATTCCACAAACTACTCCTTTCTTATCTCATAATTCCTGCTAGAAACTACATTACCATCTGATAGTTCTCTTCATTTATTTTCTAGTTATTATTTAAATACAATTATTCAACACACCAGTTCCCCCTCCTAATTCTATTTTTTCTATTACATATTCACTGCACCTCAGACAAAAAAGTGATACTTTTCTGTACTTCCTCCTTCATAAATCTCCCACTAGCTGCTCATCTAAATTCTTATCATAAGTACAAAAAAGCACCACCACAGAGCAAATGTTCCCATGGTATGAAACACAGAAATAACAAAAGATAAAACAAAGTACATCCACGGGAACAACGCACAGCCATTCTTCAAATACTCCAAAAATAAAACAATCTTGTAATCTCCCCAAGAAATGCTGCTGAACACGATGCAAAGAAACTCAGTATACTTTTATTCATAAGACTCGGTAAGCGCTTTCACCATATAGGCTTCATCAGACCATTTGGTTGCAGGTGAATACAAAGGCTTAAATACCTTGACACTTAATTACTCATACTAAATTAGTTAAAAAATGACATAATTTCCTTCACTCTCATTAAATAATGCACTGCTCATACTACAGTAGGTAATAAAATAAACATATACTCATACTGTTATATGAAAAACCGAAACCAAACAGATAGAGAAATACTTCTGACACTTAAAAGCATCCTAACCAATTAAATACATCTTACATAAAAAATATATAGTAGTAAATACACCATGAAATATGAAGTTCATAAGCCCTACAAATAAAATATGATATATAATGTATAACATCAAAATTCATTTGATGCAGTATATTAATAGGACAAAGCAGTCTATTCAATAAAAACATATATACATTGTTTATCTAATCGCTTTTATCCTATTGTTATTTAATATAGGTTTCAAGGGCACCTTGTCATTGAGTCCTGGTGTTTTATCTGCCCTACATCTAATTATCCATTTCACTTAGCAACGTTCAGTATAATTCTTAACGTCTCCACCCCGTATACTAGGGGTGATGACCTGTAATACTGAAAACGTAGGTTGGTTTTACCTATGTAAAATGCACAACAAGATATGCACCTGGCGAGATGTAATCAATGTCGGTCCATAGATACTAGAAGCACCTTTGTTCATCCAGTTTCCAATTACATTTATACCCTTCATGTGATAGCTGATTGCCAAACAGAACATGTTATATATCTCACCAGGTGCATATCTTGTTGTGCATTTTACATATGTAAAACCAACAGAAAGCTTAGGGAAAGAATTAGGGAGCACCTTTATCATACACGTATTGAATCCGAACACAATGCACTGGTGAAACACACATTCACTACAGGACCAACACATCAATTTAAGTTTTCAGTATTACAGGTCATCACCCCTAGTATACAGGGTGGAGACGTTAAGAATTATACTGAATGTTGCGAAGTGAAATGGATAATTAGATGTAGGGCGGATAACACACCAGGGCTCAATGACAAGGTGCCCTTGAAACCTATATTAAGTAACAGGAGGTTAAAATCGATTAGATAAACAATATATATATGTTTTTATTGAATAGACTGCTTTGTCCTATTAATATACTGCATCAAATGAATTTTGATGTTATACATTATATATCATATTTTATTTGTAGGGCTTATGAACTTCATATTTCATGGTGTATTTACTACTATATATATTTTTATGTAAGATGTATTCAATTGGTTAGGATGCTTTTAAGTGTCAGAAGTATTTCTCTATCTGTTTGGTTTCGGTTTTTCATATAACAGTATGAGTATATGTTTATTTTATTACCTACTGTAGTATGAGCAGTGCATTATTTAATGAGAGTGAAGGAAATGATGTCATTTTTTAACTAATTTAGTATGAGTAATTAAGTGTCAAGGTATTTAAGCCTTTGTATTCACCTGCAACCACACGGTCTGATGAAGCCTATATGGTGAAAGCGCTTACTGAGTTTTATGAAAAAAAGTATACTGAGTTTATTTGCATCGTGTTCAGCAGCATTTCTTGGGGAGATTACAAGATTGTTTTATTTTTGGAGTATTTGAAGAATGGCTGTGCGTTGTTCCTGTGGATGTACTTTGTTTTATCTTTTCGTAAATTCTTATCATATTCGACTACCCATTTCTTTCTCCTCCCATACTATCCCATTTCCATAACCAGTAAAAATAAAACCCATAGCCTTTGTAGTATCACCTGACCTCTATAACACTACATACATTGAGCATGCTCCCTATACTTTCCTCCCACTAAATAATACATTTCACATTCTTCTCAAGTATGACAAATTCATTACAAAACTCTTCAACAATCTTATAAACATAGCATCTCATCTTAAATGTAGTGGTGATATCCATGATATTCACCCAAATCCTGCCCCCAAAACCACTCAACAGAAACCTTACACACCTCCCCTTTCACATACACATAATACTACAAAGCTATCCCATAAAGGATTTAACCAATTATTCCTTAACATGAATCATATGAGCCTAGCAAATAAAATACATGAATTTCAAGCTTCTCTCTCTCTCTCTACACTCCTGATATATCAGTTATAACTGAAACTTGGGATAAGTGACAATGAAATCCTAACCCCAGGCTACAACATCCACAGACTGGACAGACTAAACAAACATGGTGGAGGAGTAGCTATTGTTTATAAAAACACACTCAAACTTAAATGCCTAGAACCAAACTCTCCAGAACTCAATAATGCTGAGCTATTATTTAGTCAACTTGAAATAAATGCCAGTAAACACATAACTATTATAGCAATCTACATCCCTCCTGGTAACAACCCCACCATAATTGAGAACTTCCTCTACTGGTCATCCTTAACAGTTCCTCAGGAAATCATAATTGTGAGGACTTTAATACGGACTAGCTAACTTGTACCTCATATAACCAGACAAATTTCATTAACTTGTACAGATTCTCTCACTTAATACAACCCCTAGCTAGAGTAGACAAAAACACCAATAAATAATCAGTCGTACTAGACTGGATATTAAATAATAGACCCTCACTTGCTTACCAGTCAGCTTGCCTGAAAGATAGCATTAGCAATTACCTGCAAACTTACCTGCTCAGACATCATACCTCTCAACTGTACAGATTTTTGCAGAATGTCCAGATTTTTGCCTCATACTTTTGGTCTGTTTCTCATAAAATTGTGGTTTTCTGGCAAATCTTTGAGGGTTGAGGTCAGAAAAATAATGACAGCCATCTGAGTTTCAGACTTCATACCCTTCAGAAAATTCATGCTAATGCAAAAACTGTTATTCTATCAACTTTCTAAGTTTGTAAGAGCAATATTTAAAAAGTGTCCCTATTTTCGGGCCTTTGTGCCCCCATTCTTTATAGGTTTGTCGAGATTTCTTGGCCTAAAAGGTTGAGAGGTATGGAGAACATCTACAATCCTCCAAAAATACTACTTATATACAAATGCACAACAAAAAAAAAATGCACCTCAAATATTTATATCCACCCTCTAGAATTACGACTGAACCCCACTAGCCTTACTTCCCCTAGATGCTGCCGTATTGTACTTTAATAATACATTCCTAGACAAATTGAATAGCCAAACTATACTGAACAATCAAGCTATGCTCCGTGGTTAACAAAATAAAACAAGCTGTTACTTAAAACCAAAGGCAAAGCTTGGGTACAATATCAGTCCAACAAAAAACAAACTACCTTAGACTATTATTGGCAACTATGAAATAAAGCCAAGAAAATGACAAAAAAATCCTATTACATCACAACCAAATAAAAATGCCAAAACAATCCCAAAAAATCCTTGGCTTCGATAAAACATCTACTACAACCTGGTCAATCCTTCACCCCAGCTCCTACACTACTAAAAGTATAGACAGTATAGCTACTCAGTTCAATAATTACTTGATTAACTCCATATTATCTTTAACCAAAAACAACAGCAACGCTCTTCTAACCATTCCCAAAAGTCCCAAGGAAACCACCAATGCCCTCTTCTTCTAGCCCGCACAAACCAGTTCCATAAAAACATTGCTCAACAAATTTAAACACATCCCTCACTGATGATAATTTACCTTCTAAATATCTCAGATTAGCTGCTGACCATATCTCTTAACTAGTTTCTGTTTTGCTCAATCTCTCCATAATAGAACAGTATGTTTCTAAAAATCTGGAAAATATCCTATATCATAATACCACTACATAAAGGTGGGACCTCTACAGACCTTTCTATCTACAGGCCAATTGCAATTTTATCCCCTCTATTGAAAATTTAAGAAAAATGTATTAATTCCCATGTCATGAATTACTTACTACCCAATAAACTTCTAACCAACTCCCAACATGGCTTCCGACCCAACTATAATACCACTACAGCCCATTTAAGTTTCACAAACAAAATTAACCAATTCAGAAATAATGGTCAACTAGTCTCCGCCATCTTCCCTGACATGTCCAAAGCATTCTATATGGTCTCTCATCAAAAACTCCTCAATGAACTCTTAACTCTAAAACTAAGCCATTCTGCTCTTGCATGATTCCGTGACTACCTCTTAAACCGAAGAAATGCTGTCAAATGGCAGCATGATTACTCCTCTTGGCTATCTGTCACATTAGGCATTCCACAGGCTCAGTCCCAGGTCCTCTACTATTTAATGTCTTCACCGATAAGCTCCGTACTGCTACCCACCTCTCTGCAATCATTTAGTATGCAGATGACTCCACACCCATCTGTGCAGCGACCTCACTCTCTCAACTCTGAAATATAAGCCAGGAGTCCATCTCAGTTGTAGAATCGTGTCTTCCTGACTCTCAATTAATTCTCATTCCCAATAAAACTAAGCTAATGCTCTTTAAAAATAACAAAACCTCAGAACCATGTCCTCCTTTCCAATGTACTCGTCCAATAATACCAAGAAAGATCCTGTGTCGCATATTATGCTACTTGGAGTGACAATTGATAACAACATGAAAATTGATAAACACCTGTCCCTAATCATAAAAAAGTTCATACAAAGCCAAGTTTGGTTCCTATACAGAACCAAACCATATCTCACCGACTCCACAAGACACTCAATTGTCAGGACTCACCTACTGTCTATCTTACTTTATGCCTGTCCTATCTTTACCAACTTGAAAAGAAACCTAGAAAACTAGATAACTGTTACAACAAGATAGCCAGATTTGTTACTAACTTCCCATATAGATCCCATCACTGCTCTGCTGTATACCAACTAAACCTGCTAGAGTTACCCAATATCCTAACATTTGCCCAACTTTCAATGGCCCATTGCATGGTATACCAACTCAACAAGTGTCCAGCACTCCATAACCTACTTCAAGTCACAAAAGCTAATAATAGTTCTGGAGACTCTCTCTACTCCAATCAGATTGCCAGGACTTGTAACTTGACCCCCAGCATGTCCTAACCACTGGTAATCTCTCACAGTTCAAAATACTTCTCAAATCTCATCTAACTAACTCTTGGCTTTGCTCTTGTGTACTACTTGGCTAAGTATCATCCCTCCTGCACTATGGACCTCACACTTGCAACTTTGTAACCTCCTAAGTAGATTTTTATTCTCCCTACCTGATGTTTCCCTAACTCATCTCACTTATTATTCTCCTTCACAACTCTCTTCTACATTCTGTCTCTGAACTCTGTACCTACTCCACTCACTATTATCCTGATTTTCCTCCTCAGATTCATGCAATAAATAATGAACTGTCTTAACTCCTCTACAATACCATAGACAGTGTTTGCTTCCTATGCAATAGATTGGTACTTCTATCTAACTCACAACACTGTAAACAAAATATGTATTATCTATTGTATGTAGGTGCTTTGCCATTATTATGTATTATTACTTTTTTGTATAATATGCATTCATTTGTACTTTCAATTGCTGTACTTCATACAAGACATGTTTTTGTTATGTTTTTGTTTTGTTCTGTATCCATACCTTTCAGCCTGGAAACATCAAAAATCTGGACAAAAGCCCATGAAAAGTATTACAACTGGCCAAAAGTCTTGGTTCTGATTAACATAAAATTTACATGCATAATTATGCAACCCCGCCTGCTCTGATAGAATTGTGGGATACCAACATTCAAATGGAAATTGAAGAACAGACAAAATATTAAACAACACAAAATATAACCAGAACAACAGTGTTTTATTTATATGAGCATTTGAACTGTATCAAACTCTTAACTTGTATAAAACTATACAAGATCTGGCAAAAGACACAAAGCCAAACCTATTTGAGTTATTTCCGTTAATAAGGCATTAAAGTTGTTATGAACCAGCTCAACCTTTACTAGCAAAGCTAAATACAGTCCTAGCTGAGTTACTAAATATGGGGCCAAAACACACATGTAAAGGCTATCATGGTTGCTTGCGAATCAAAACCTCTTTCAAGCACAATGCCACTATACTGGGGGCATGTAAAACAGTTTTAATTACTTGTACATATGAGGTATATGAGTCTTAAATGCCTCCACCAATGGTAGAAATACAAACACATACATACAAATACAAAAAAGCCCTCTGCTTAGGCACTGCAGTGACATCAGCAATGAGTGCTAGAGGTTTTGAGTTAGGGTCCCAAATGAAAGCTACATTTTTTTTTTGTTTCTGTGATTCCACTACTGATAGTTTTGTGGCATACACCACACAAACATGGTGTACAGACATCCCAGTGATCCTTTTACAGCTGTAGTCACCTTCCAGTCTCCAGTCTAACATCATTCTGAGTCCACCAAAATAAATCTGCTTTATTTTGCAGAATATCAGGATAGCAATATGTGCAACCATCCCAGCCTGTCACCCAACTAAGTCTCTTGCCGTCCTTCTGGCAAAGTCCACAATCTCTCCTTCTCTCAGTGAAAGGAAATAAATGCCTCCTGCCTATCAATGGTCTGTACCCCCCTGATCTCAAAGCCAGTCATTTACTACAATCTGCTGCTTTTTTAATTACACTCCCAGGTTGCAGTATTTACTTAAAAGCACATGAAAGAAAACAACTAATGTAAAAATACTTTTTGTAAATCATCCTTTGACAAGGAATATTTTTAAAAAAGACAAAAGACAGCACATACAGATATGGATGGTTATGATAATTCATTACTTCAGAGCTACTATACTACATGACATCACTGTGTGCCTCACGTCATTATATTTTGTTACCATACAGGTTTAGTGAATTGTCTTAAAAATAATAAGTGTGCGGTTTCTCATCAGTATTGACTATTTGTATGGTTACTATTTAAGACAAAAGAAGGGTACTGTTCATAAAGGTTTATTTCCAACAGCTGTTTCACACTATATTAATTTATATCAAAGTGCTCCATTATCTGGGATGATATAATTTACAACAGTGGACCCTTAGTAAAATGTATGGCCCACATACAACTTACATTTTTGAGCATGTTATTATTACTTTTTATTTTTAATATTGGTCTTTTAACTTAAATGTGCACAATTTTGCTGATATAAATGGCATGACATGCTGAAGTCTGTCGCTAACTCAACAACTGCCGAACAAATTACTGCAAATAACCTCTCACTGCAGCAGTGATGTGGTTTTGTTTTGGTCTGCATTTTTAGGCACACAGTGGATTATTTCTTCAATTACCTCAACTCTGAGACGGTGATTTATTTCAGATCAAATGTGATAATGATGAGAATGAACTAAGGCAATTGTGCCTTAAACCATGTACTGTAAAGACGTGCATCCCTGTCACGTGCCTCTTGTAATTTAAGCCTCCAGAGTGGCATAACAAGTACAATAAATAAGCTGGGTAACACAGTTGTAGTAGTGAGTGACAACAGGGCACTTCTTGGAAGTAGAATTGCCCATATTGTGCCAGTCTACTCTTTAAACACAAACAGCTGGTTAGGTGACAGTATGTTGGATGCTAGCAATGTCCACGACTGTTTTCATTCTTGTTCAATACATACTGGTTAATTCTGGTTGGAAAGAAGGAAATTTGTAATTGTATCATACAAGAACTGACTCTTTTGGTTGGATAGAGTCACGTCAGGATACATTTCCAATGGGAGGGGTGATCCAAACCATTAGCTACCCTCTTGGAGAGGAGACAAAGGAAAAAAAAAATATGCACCAGAACTGACTATATTTAATTCCTTCCTCTCATGCTTGTGATGAAATTTGGTCACACTGTTCCTTTTGTTAAGTACACCAAGTCATTTCCATTCCTGGAATTTGGGTGGAAGCATATAGTGCACTACCTGGATGGCAATATTTATTTATTTTTTTATGCGACCTTCACAAGCATAAGCTATATAGGTAAAAGTGCAGGTTGTAAGATTTTTTTTTTATGTCCCCAGAATAAAGCAGATGCCTTATAAAATCCAGTCTCAAAACAAGAAACCTTTAGCACTTCTATATCCTAAGGCTTGTCCCATCCATAGAGGTGTCTGTTTGTGTGTGTGTGTGTGTGTGTGTGTGTGTGTGTGTGTGTGTGTGTGTGTGTGTGTGTGTGTGTGTGTGTGTGTGTGTGTGTGTGTGTGTGTGTGTGTGTGTGTGTGTGTGTGTGTGTGTGTGTGTGTGTGTGTGTGTGTGTGTGTGTGTGTGTGTGTGCATGTGTTGCCCAGATTAACCTCTTTTCATTATGCCTGTGCCAAATGGAAATCAGCACGCTGTAAGTCATAGGTGGTCTACAGCCAGAAACAACTTTTTTTTAAGCTATCCCAGTCTATGACAGGCAGTAACTGCAAATTGTAAATAAAAAAAAAATCGGGATTTTAACTGGCCACTCAGGAATTCGTGACACTCCACTATTTTGCCCTCAACACAGGAAAATACAGAGGAATTCAGTACAACTTAGATATATGTTTGTATCTATTGAAGCTTTTCTTCCAGGGTCTCCGCTGAAAATGGGCATCTATCCATTCGGACTATCCCAGTTAGCAAACATCAAATAAATAAAATTACTAAATAAATAAATAAATAGTTTTTGGTGTCAAAGAAACTGTTGTCACCTTCTTTCTAACACTGGGCTTTTCGAGTAAATTGCTGCCATTGTTCAAATAAACTTTTTCATATGTTTGTGTTGGATGTTCTTTTTCTGTTAGATTTATATATTACTTCAGTGCACTTGGTACTCTGTGACACCCCTTTTCTTTGTGGTTTTGTGTGCATGTATACATATGTGTATATATATATATATATATATATATATATATATATATATATATATATATATACATATATATATTATATATATGTGTGTGTGTGTATATATATATATATATGTATATATATATATATATATATATATATATATAGATAGATAGATAGATATATATAGATACATCCACAACCCCTTTTTTCCATTTTGCACATAGGGTCAGGGTGTCACTTCAACAGTGACAATCATCTCAAGCCAAGGTTTACAACAACAGGTGGCTAGCCCTGCTGCAGTAGCACTCACTTGCACATGCACTCACACCTATGACCAATTTAGAGTGTCCAGTCCACCTACTGCATGCCTTTGGAATGTGGGAGGAAACAGCAGCATCCAGAGGAAACCCACGTGATGACAGTGACCACATGCAGACTCCACACAGAAGGCGCCCCATCCAAGAATCAAACCAGAGAACCTTTAGCTGTGAGGCGACAACACTAACTGCCACACTGCCATGGCTGCCTATATATATGTATGCATGTATATATTTGAAATGTAGAGTTTTTCTTTAAACAGCACATTTATGGCAAAACATATGTGCTCTAACATCTGAATCATACCTCTCAGTCCAGATTTTTGCCTCACAGTTTTGGTCTTTTCCTCATAAAATTTGTGGATTCCTGGCAAATCACTGATGACTGAAGTCACTAAATAACATACTAACAAACAGTTAAGTTTCAAAGTTTATATCATACAGAAAATGCATGCAAACACAAACCCTATTATTCATAAGTTCATAGGTTGATAGGTATTTACTAAGCTAGCAACCACAAGGGCCCTTTTAAGCATAGGCATGCATCCCAAATCTCTGACAAGTTCTGATACTCTTGTTAAGTGTAAGTAGGGGTTTGGGCAATAAACCATTTACAGGTTACTTGTTTGCATCAGAGACATAGGAGCCAAACCCTGATGAATTTCTGGTTTCCCATCCAATTGTCCAAGTTGCGCTTGAATTGGGTTAGGGAGGAATTCTGCTTCACATGGATGGGTAGCCTGTTGCATAGACATAGTAGTCTCTGGGATACAAACCTATCTCTCCAGTAGGTCCTATTTATATTACAGGCATGGTTTAACACTTTAGAATAGGTAATTCTGGTGTTGTTTATTTTGATCATATGCAGGAGGTCCATCAGAGTGGGGTCTGACAATGCCCTCTATGCCAGGAATAGATCTCCCCTCAAAAACCTGTAGGAGACAAAATACAGGGATAGAGCCTTGAGGCAGTCTGCACAGGACATTTTTACTTATGCCCTGTATTCTTTTAGTGAGGAACCTCTGTGGACATTCCAATTGTTGGATATGCCTGGTTAGGTACATACCAAAGGAGGCACTGTACTCAATGATAGGTCTGATGAATGCCGAATACAGTGGAACAATGACTTCCTTGGACTTACATGCCATACCTTTGTTTATAAGTTGTGCATCATAGAATGACTTCCTCACCACTGTAGACATATAATAGTCAAAGGCTAAATTACTATCCATGTGTGTCCCTAAGTCCCTGACTACTGCGTCAACTCTTAGGGGTGTGTTGTCAATATGATAGTTGCCAAGGAAGGAAGACTTCCGAAAAGATACTATTATGCATTTCATGGCATTTAGTTTTAGTCCATCGCTCTGACACCAGTTGTTTGTCTGTCAGCCCCTCCTGGAAAATATTTGTGTTAGTATGAGATTCAATGACAGCTTCTAATTTGCAATCATCTGCAAATTTCGTCAGACAGAGACCACTGACATTGGCCTTGACTTCTGAGAAGTAAATGGCAAAATGGAGCAGTCCAAGGACTGATCCTTGAGGGACACCATTTGTGACTGGCCTCTTTGTAGAGATGGACTCCCCAGTTCTAACTTCCTGGGTCATATCTGTGAGCTAGTTATTCTAGCATCTTTCTAAGTTTATAAGATCAGTATTTAAAGTCTGTCCCTATGTCTGGGTCTTTGTTCCCCATTATTTAGGCTGTGTCCAGACGTCTTGTTCTAAAAAGTTGAGAGATATGATCTGAATGACATACAACAAACTGGACCACCATTTAGTGTAGTTTCTCCTTCTGCAACAAATGATGTCATTTCTAATAACCTGTGGCCTTTAGGACACCTTTTTCCTGTAACAAAAGAAGAAGAGTGGATATATAACTATGGATAACAAAATACCTTCATTATGAACTGAAGGTAAGGAATAAATCTTGGTAAAGGCAGAAAGCATATAATAAGCCAGATTCTCAAAAGGATTCCATGCATTTAAGAAATGTAGCCAAAAAATACAATAAAAGATAAAAGGTTGTACTGTTTAAGAAAAGACAGCACAGGCTATTTCTTAATGCGGGAACATTTTGAAAATAAGAATAACATGATAGTAGAATTCTAGCATTTTTTATTCATATCCACATCCATTTTAGATATCACTGGAACTACCATAACTGCTGAATATATCAGTGTTAAGTTTGGTAACCTTCTCCTAGTAACACTTTCCTGTGAATCTTCCTAGCAGTTCTGAAACTACTTGTTGCCTTTTTACATCTCTTACCTATCCAATAGAGTCCCTGTATGTAAAAGTTGTGCATAGGTTAGTACTAAGCTAAGTGCCCTTTTAAGCCTAGCCAATTTTCCCTTGTGAGATTCAAACACTGCACCTTGTGTTTGTAAGGCAAACACATTAACCATTAGGCCACACTCCCAACAATGTTGTACTAGAGTAGGACATCCCATAAGGAGATTATCTATCACCATGGTTTTCTTAGAATTGCACACAGATTTTATTTGTAAAGCAGTCTTGTTTGTCATTAAGCTCTAAATTCATCAAATCACTTGCACCACAATTTGGGAAAGACTTCATGTCTCGATCTTCCGAAAACATACTCCACGATTTCCCTTTCATATAACCATCCCATTTCAATATATGCTTATTGCCATCCAAAACTGAGGAAAGAATAATTACAAAACAAATTCTAGATTTATTAATATGTGTAAGTTATTATTGCAATGTAAGCATGAATTCACCTTACCTCTCATGAAAGCACTATTACAACTATATTGATGCAGGCCAATATTACTCTGAATGCCACTAGTTGTATAGTTATAGATGTTTGCAAATCTGACTAAAGCCTTTGGTTAATTAAGCACACCATCTTGACTCTGTGACAACCTTTGTTGTTGCCTTGGTATTGTAAACTTCATTCTAGCTATCATAAGCTCAGAACACTCAAATAAACCGTTTTTTTTTTTTTACTTCTTCCCTTCACACATTTTGTGAGAGTGCTTGAGAGATGAGACGTAACTCTTAACTGTCCTTTATTTTCAGGAACAGCCATGATTTTGTTTCAAAATTTTGCTCTGCCCCTTCTAAAAGATGCATTTTTTTTTTCAGAAAAAAATGGAGGAGGATTATAGTGATCAAGTAATACCAATCATTACAGTTGTGGATTTCTTTTAATGCAGAAAATTCATGTCGTTGTAAGTTCTGTTAAGTCATTTTTACCTTTCTGATTCAGTGGTAGCCGTATTAAATAAAGAAAAATCTCTTTGATTTTAATGCCTTTCATCTTCATTATTTTGGCTTCCTCCCTTACTCTAGATATAGACATTAAGATTTTTTTCCATCTATACTAACTCTTTTCACTCAGATCTACCTGACATCCATCCTACAATGTAAGTAGATAACCAAGCAGTGTAAAGATCATACTTATCTCTTCAAACTATTCTTATGCCTTTACAGTCTAGCCTGGATCAGATATCAAAACAGGAAAAAATAGCTTAACCTGAAACAGCAAAACTGTACTCTGTTACAGTCAAAAAGTAATAGTCATCAGATGAGAGGGCTCTAAGTGTTCATTCACAGTAGATATTGTGACATCCTCAGCATCATATGATCATAGGAGGTTACTAGGCTATTGGCCCTGAGGTCTTTATAAGCCTAGACAAGAGTTTAGCCCAAGTTTAGACAAGTCAGCACCGAAAGCCCCTGTCCAGCACGGACATAGGTGTAATTCCAGGGGTGTATTTTCTGTTTCCCATCCAGTTATCCAGGTTGCACTTAAAAAGGGATAATGAGGTACTCTGCTTGACGTGGAGATGGAGTTTATTCCACAGATGGTGGAGTCTCTGGGACACAAATCTGTCCCGCCAAAAAGTCCTTTTGATATTACAGACCAGGTTGAGGTCACATGTACTGGTTACTCAAGTGGAATTTGACTTGCTGATATGCAGCAGTCACATCAAGGTGGGGTATAAGATTGCTTTCTATGCCAGACAGAGGTCACCTCTGAGGAGTCTGTATGAAACTGAATAGAGGGACAGGGATTTTAGCTTATCTGTGTAGCGTAGCTGTTTGAGGTCCTGGATTTACCTGGTGAGGAACCTCTGAGGTCTCTCCAGCTGTTGCATGTGCTTTGTGAGGTACATGCTGAAGGGGGAGTTGTACTTAATAATTGGCCTTATAAGGGAAGAATATAGGGATGTTATGACTTCTTTGTCGCTGGATGAGATACCCTTACATATGAGGTGGGCCATGTAGAAAGCTTTCCATACAACAGGAGCAACATGGTGGTCAAAAGTCAAGTTGCTGTCAACCTGGGTGCCCGAATCCCTCACTACTGATTGTATACTTAGGACATTAGCTTATCGATGGGAGTGGTGAGCACTTGGTAACCTATCTAACAAATAAGGAGTTGTTTCTGGCCCAGAAATTGTAGTTATTGGCCATTTGGGCAATTGTTCCATCTCTTTCAACTTTCTGATTTAAAATCCTGCATTTGTAGTTGTTTCTTTCCTGTAACTAGTCTAGTCCAGATACAGATTCTTAGCTTCAGCACTTGAATTTGCTTATTCGTGATCAGCACTTGTTCAGAACTTGTTGTAAGCACTAAATAAGCTACAAATTACTACAGCACTCAACCTTCCTCTTTACCTAGAGGAAAACACTTTTTGTACTTACTTTCCTCACTTGCTTAGAGAAAAACAGCTCTTGTACTCCCTTTCCTCACTTGTCTAAAGGAAAATAGTTTTTTATTCAGGCATGTCCAAGGGTCAGCTCCCAGTGTTCTCTCCTGTCTATCTGATGAATCTGGGCATCTTGGGGCAATGTAGCAATTGCCTCATGTACACAGACAACCCTCTCCTTCTACCACCCAACACTACAACCTGTGAGAGATGCACTTATCTAGCCATACTGGAGGTAAAGCTCTCTCCAACTAAGACAGAATTTGACATTCAAGAGGAGAAGGTAAACACTTGCACCACACCACACTCATCACATAGTACCACTAAACCTACACCACCAAAATCCAAACATAGAAACACAAAAACATTCACCGAGGCTCTTAATAATAATCTGCTCAAGCAACAGAGACCTTCAAAACAGAAATGCAAACAACCTCCACCCCCCAACACAACCCAAATGACACATAGCCCACAGACTCAGTGTGCCACTCAATGACAGCCCATAAGGCAAAACAATGTACCCAACACAATAGTCATAGGTGACTCTATAGTCAGGCACACTGATGTCCTACTCACCAGGATAAACAAGGAGAAGGTTACTGTCAGCTGCCTGTCGGGTGTCAGGATCTGCCACATAACCCAAGCACTCAGGTCACTCCACAATAAGTACAAATATGACTCTGTCATTATCCATGTTGGTGTGAATGACCTGAGATGTACCTTCCTGGACTACATGAAAAGAAACATGGAAGAGCTCTCCGATCTTTAGCCCAGGCAGGTATGACCCTAGCCCTGAGTAGCATCCTGCCATCATCCAGAATGATACAGCAGTACAAGGACAAAATGATTGACTTCACCAATTGGCTAAGCTTCTGGTGTCATGGTCGACAGACCACAATGTTTTGCCAGAGAGGGCCTGCACCTGTTACCCCTAGGATTCCGGATACTGGCTAAGGCTCTTGCTGCCAGTATAGTGCCTTTTTAGGCAAGGTTCAAATGGCAAATTCACCACCATAACAAGAACAGGCAAGCAAAAACTGACGGTAATGCTACTCAATGCTTGAAGTCTAAATCTCAAAATGAACTCCCTCAAGGCACTCCTTAAAATGGAGAACATTGATATATGTGCAGTGACTGAGATCTGGTTCAAGGCTCCAGAGAGCACCCCTACATTACCAGTCTATAACTCATAACACACTTTTTGGCCACCTAACCTGGACCGGAACACCAAAGGCAGAGGTGTGCCCATACTCATTAAGGATATCCACACCTCCAGGCTAATTGCTCCATATAATGCATCCGAGGTTATCCAACTGCAAATAACTCTGGGCAAAACTGCAATCCAGATTGTAGCTTGCTACAGATCGCCCACAATGCCCCAGGATTCCCACTCCTCTTTTCTTGATATACTGGAAAATATTAGGGTTCAGCCAAACACCCTAATAATGGGCAATTTCAACTACCCCACCATTAACTGGGAAAATTACTCATGTACCAACTCCTTCACACAACGCTTTCTGGATATCATAAATTCCAATGCCTTGGATTAACTTATCCATACCCCCACCAGGGGCAACAATATACTTTACCTAGTCATTACCAACATGAGTGACCAGTGTTCCACACCTGAACTCAACTCCTCATTGGTCAGATCCAACAATAAACTAATCACCCTAAGATATCTACATCTTGCCCCCACCCCCCCATTAAGAAAACCATGGTAAAAAATTTCTCCAAGGCCAGCTTCATACTTCTTAACACAGAAGTGGTGAACTTCATGACACCCATGCAGAGGGACAATACAGTTATGACTGCTGAATCCTACACAAATGCACTCTATAAGCTCTTACACGAGTGCATGGATCGTGCTATCCCAAAGAGAACCAAGATGCTATCCTCCAAAAAAAAGGAAACCAATCTAGTGGTCCCCTGCCATAAACAAACTCTACAACAGAATGAAGAAACTGTTGCAAAAGAGAGTAAAATCCCATGAGTGGAGCAGCTGTCTGGTCAGCCTCAGTAAGAAGTCGAGATCCCTTATAAGATCCTCCAAAGCTAGCTACGAAAACAAAATTACCGCTGATTCTAGGGACAACCACAAAGCATTATATAACTATGTCTAGAATTTCAATGGCAACACCCAGATCTGCTCTGAGTTACAGCCCAATGGCATGAAAATTACAGAACCAACTGATATTGCCAACATCCTGGCAGATAGGTTCAGTGCTAAATTTACCCCCCTCTCACCCCCTAAAGTGTCCATATCTATACAAGAAGAATGCAGAGTCCTTGTAATCACAACTATGCAGGTAAAAGCTGCACTCTCTAAAGCCAACAACACAGCATCCATGGGACCAGACAACAAGAAGAATGCAGAGTCCCTGTAATCACTACTATGCAGGTAAAAGCTGCACTCTCTAAAGCCAAAAACACAGCATCCATGGGACAGGATAACATCTCAGGCTGCGTTTTGCACGAACTTCAGAATGAACTGGCTCCCCACTTAAGCGCCATGTTCAATAATAGCCTCGCATCAGGCTTTGTGCCCACTGAATGGCACATAGCAACAGTTATCCCACTCCACAAAGGAGGAGCCACCACTGATCCCTGGAACAATCACCCTATTAGCCTGACAAGCCTGGTCTGCAAGGCCATGGAGCGTATCATCATGGAACTCATAAACAAAGACATTGGTAACCTCCAAACTCTGGATCCCACCCAGTTCGGGTTTGTGAAAGGCAGATCATGCCTCCTGAACCTGATCGACTTCTTTGAGGCAGTCACCAAAGCCATAGATGAGGGTAAGGTGGTTCACACAGCCTATCCTGACCTTGCCAAGGCTTTCGACACCATCCCCCATTCTGGAATTATAGCTAAACTCACTAAACTAGGTATAAATCCTTATGTCACAAGATGGGTTGCCAAATGGCTCACTGACAGAACCAACACTGTAAAAGTTGCACACTCCAAATCTGACCTCAAAGCAGTGACAAGTGGAGTACCACAGGGTTCCATCCTGGGACCTCTCCTGTTTGGTATCTACTTCTCTGAAGTACAGGCGAACACAGAAGGCCTCTGGCTAATGATGTTCACAGATGACTGCAAATTAGGAGCCATAGTCAAGTCCCCAAATGATGCGGACATCCTACAGAAGGGCCTTGCTGAGACAGATGCCTGGTGTCAGAGCCATGGCCTCAAGCTCAATGCCAAAAAGTGCAGTGTCATCCCCTTTGGTAAAAACTCTGTACCCATGAGCTACCACATAGGCAGCAATCTACTTAACACCGAATGTGTGATAAGAGACCTTGGGACCCAGGTGGACAGTAGTCTCTCCTTTGATAGTCACATCGCCACAGTAGTCAGGAAGTCCTTCTACATGGCACACCTCATCATAAAAGGGTTCTCATCCTGGAAAAATGAGGTCATTGTTCCCCTCTACTCGACACTCATTAGACCCATTATAGAGTACAATGCCCCTTTTGGAATGTACCCCACAAGACATATGCAGCAGCTGGAAAGGCCACAGAAGTACCTCACAAAGAGGATTACTGGCCTCAAACAAATGCCCTACACTGGCTGCCACAGAAAACTCCAGCTTTACTCCGTAGCATATCGCCTACTCCGAGGTGATCTCTGCCTAACATATAAAGCTATGGCAAACCTAGAGCTGTTGGACATGCTACACCTAAAGAAATCCTAATCCCTCTGAGCTACACACTCTAGAGACCAAAACCTTGTCACCACAATAAACAGGACATGCTGGAGGGATAGATTGCTGTCCCAGAGACTTCCCATTCTCTGGAACAGGCTACCCATCTATGTCAAGCAAAGTTCTTCATTAGCACTCTTCAAGAAAAATCTTGATGAGTGGATGGGAAATAGGAAATACACCCCAGGGATCACTTCTGTGTCTCTGTTCGACAGTGGCACAGGAAAATAACTTTCTTGGGTGGCGTACGCCAAGGAACATTGTTGGCTAGGCTTACGTAGGCCCTTGGGCCGATAGCCTAGTATCTACCTATGAACCCATGAACCTATGAACATCCCAGGCTGCGTTTTACACAAACTTCAGAACAAACCTACTACCCACCTAAGCACCATGTTCAATCATAGCCTCACATCAGGGTTTGTACCCACTGAAGGACACACAGCAGCAGTTATCCCACTCCACAAAGGGAGAGCCACCACTGATGCTGGGAACTATTGCCCTATTAGCCTGATGAGCCTGGTCTGTAAGGCCATGGAATGTATCATCATGAAACTCATAAACAAAGACATTGGTAACCTCCAAACTCTGGACCCCACCCAGTTCAGGTTTGTGAAATACAGATCATGCCTATTCCAAGGTAATCTCTGCCTAACATATAAAGCTATGTCAAACCCAGAGCTGTTGGACATGCTACACCTAAAGAAATCCCAATCCCTCCAAGCTACATACTCTGGGGACCTAAACCTTGTCACCACAATAAACAGAACATGCTGGAGTGATAGATTCCTGTCCCAGAGACGTCCCATCCTCTGGAAAAAGCTACTCACCTATGTCAAGCAAGGTTCCACATTAGCACTCTTCAAGAAAAATCTTGATGAGTGGATGGGAAATAGGAAATACGCCCTGAGGATCACTTCTGTAGCTCTGCTCAACAGGGGCACAGGAAAATAACTTTATTGGGTGATGTAAGCCAGGGAACATTGTTGGCTTGGCTTAACTAGGCCCTTAGGCCAATAGTCTAGTACCTACCTATGAACCTATAATATGTGGGGACGTCACTCTCCCCAAAGGGGATGATAATGCATTTTTTAGCATTCAGCTTGAGGCCAGTCATTTGTTTGGGTGAGACCTTCTTGGAGGACAGCCACATCACTTGGGGAATTGATGACTGCATCCAGCTTGCAGTCATCTGCAAACATGGTCAGCCATAGCCCACATGTTTTGGCCTGCACCTCAGAGAAGTTTATCCCGAATAACAGAGGTCCCAAAACTGATCCCTGAGGTATGTCACTCGTTACGGGTCTACTTTGTGAGGTGGCTTCTCCTGTTTTAATTAGGTGGGTTCTATCAGTGAGCCAGTTTGCTACACATCTGGTGACATATGGATTGATGCCTACTTTATTTATTTAGCATTTTATTTTATTTTACATTTGTTTGACCATGTTAGTCCTACTGAATTAAGTAGCCTTTATTCAGCAGAGGCTCGGGGAGAAAAGCTCCACAGTTTTACAATTTAGTGTTAACAGTGCCAATGGGTTACAATGTATACATACAATGAAGCACGTTTTGTCAGAAAAATAATAATGGAGGGAAAAAAACATAATAAGCATACATGAGAAATGATTTGATACAAACATTTTCAATAAACAGTGAAAAGAGTTCATAGTGTACGTAGTTATTTCATGAGATGTGTGACATTAGAAAGGCAGATAAGAGACGGAGAAGAAGACTGATACTTTGAAGAGGTTTATGAGCTAAAAAGGTTTGGTGTTATGGTGATTACATATGAATTAATGGGCTAGATCAGGGAGGATAACTGCAGAGGCAGGACCAGTGAGACTGGAGGTACTCTCTAGTGGCAGATTTCAATTGATTTGGATGTTTGCGGGACCTGATTACTAGTGGTAATTTGTTATATGATATGGTAAGATTGTAGCTGTAGAGGTCGCAAGACGATTTTAGTTAGTTTTGTATATTTGTATTAGGTGAAGGTCAGAGCTACATAGGAACCTAGTGAGGGAATATTAAGAAATTATGGGAGATAAGCTAGGGCAGAAAGATTTCAGGTGTAGTATAGAGTGAATTATCTGTAGTTGAGAGAGTAGAAGCTGGTGAGGAAATTCCAGCCAGTTTAGGTACCTTAGTGAAAGACAATGATGCGCTTTATAAGTTTGGTGAGCAGCGAATCTGGCAACCTTATTATAGGTAGACTCTAGTTTGGTTAGTAGTGTGGAGATAAGAATGGTAAAAATCTGGTAGCTATATAGAAGGCTCGGTAGAAGATATGCATGAAAAAGGGTTATTTTTGCTTTGTTAGTTAGAAATTGTTGGTTTTGATAAAGAAGGCCAAGTGTTTGGTGTGACTTTTTGATGCAGTTGTTTACATGTAGATCAAACCTGAGTTGGTCATCTATCGTTACTCCTAATAGTTTTTCACTAGGTTCAACATTAATGGAGTGTTATTGAGGGACAGTGCAGAAAATGTAGATTTTAATGTATGTGAAGTTCTTTGGGGGAAATAGTAAGAGTTTTGTCTTTGTAGGGTTAGGAATTATCTGATTATCACAGAGCCAGGATTCCACTGAGTTAAAAGATGCTTGAGTTGTAGAGATAAGGTCAAAGGGAGTATCTGTGATGGTGGTGATGGTAGAGTCATCTGCGTATTGTACAAGGAATGACTGTGGACAGGAGGTGTAGAGTAGATTAGTGAATATCTTGAATAGTACTGGGCCAAAGATAGATCCTTGGGGGACTCCTCTTTTGACAGGAAGAGGCGGAGAGAGAGCTGAGAGCCATCTCGTTGATTGTAGATGGTCAGTGAGATTGCTGGAAAACCAGGTAGTAGTAGAGGCAGAAAAATTTAGGTAATCCAGTTTGTTCAGCAGAAGAGGGTGAGAGACCATATCAAATGCTTTGAAAAGTCGAGGAATATGCAGGAGACCAACTTATTATTGTCTCTGGCTAGAGAAATAGTATTAATGAAGGATATAAGGGCAGTTTTAGTGCTATGTTTTGGGTGAAAGCCATGCTGTGTAGGAGTGAGCAAGTTTTCTTGTAGTAGGTATTTCATGATTTGCTTGGGTAGGCATTTTTCCTAAATTTTTGAGAGTGGTAAGAGGCTCACGATGGGTCTGAAGTTTGTAATGTCACTGGAGTTACCTCCTTTGTGAATGGATATGGTGTAGAATTCTTTCCAGATAGATGGCACCTTAGATTGTGGGATGGAGTGATTTATTAGGATTGATACAGGGAGGGCAAGGGATTCAGCAGCAATTTGTAGGAAATAGGGAGGCAGGTTGTCAGCAGAAGCAGAGAAGGGTTTAAGTTTAGAGAACAAGGATTTTATATAGTTAGTGGGTACAGTTGTAAGAGAGAAAGTGGTGGACGAGTTGAGAGTAGGAGAGGATTTGGAAAGATTAATTGAGTTGGTAGTAGAGGGGAAGGAATTAATCAGCTTAGATATGGATTCAATGAAATGGGAATTGAATAAGGTAACTGTTTGTTCTGGTGAGTTGTTTGGGCAGGGGTTGGGAGAGGAATGGTTACCAGGGTGCAGGATTTTGTTTAAGTAGTTCCAAAATTTCTTGCTATCTGTTTTTTTGGGCAGTTGGGGGTTAAAGTAGAAGTTCTTTTTGCCTTTGTGGATGTGTTTTTTTTTTTTGCCTGATTTCTCAGTTCTTTATATTTTTGCAAATGGGATGAGAGCTTAGTTTTTACTCACCTTTTCCATGCCCTGTTTCTAGTTTTCATTTTGGTGCCGGTGGCATTGGTAAGGCAAGGTGATATATTAGATTTGATGTAAACAGTGTGGGGTGGAGCAAGAGAGTTAAGAATGTTAAGGAAAGTAGAGCTGAAAGAGTGGACAGCTTCATCAAGGGAGAGATAGATCAGATGTGTCCAGCTTATCCTGGAGAGGTTGGCATTAAAAGTCTCAGGACAGAAGTGGATAGTTTGCGACAGGTTATATATCTGTGAGGCCTAGTGAAATGAGGAGTGTATCTAAGAACCTTCACAGGGTAGTGATCAATTTTGGAGTTTTGTATATTTGTATTAGGTGAAGGTCAGAGCTACATAGGGACCTAGTGAGGGAATATTGAGAAATGATGGGAGATAAGCTAGGGAAGAAAGATTTCAGGTGTAGTATAGAGTGAATTATCTGTAGTTGAGAGAGTAGAAGCTGGTGAGGAAATTCCAGCCAGTTTAGGTACCTTAGTGAAAGGCAATGATGTGCTTTATAAGTCTGGTGAGCAGCGAATCTGGCAACCTTATTATAGGTAGACTCTAGTTTGGTTAGTAGTGTGGAGATAAGAATGGTAAGAATCTGGTAGCTATATAGAAGGCTCGGTAGAAGATATGCATGAAAAAGGGTTATTTTTGCTTTGTTAGTTAGAAATTGTTGGTTTCGATAAAGAAGGCCAAGTGTTTGGTGTGACTTTTTGATGCAGTTGTTTACATGTAGATCAAACCTGAGTTGGTCATCTATCGTTACTCCTAATAGTTTTTCACTAGGTTCAACATTAATGGAGTGTTATTGAGGGACAGTGCAGAAAATGTAGATTTTAATGTGTGTGAAGTTCTTTGGGGGAAATAGTAAGAGTTTTGTCTTTGTAGGGTTAGGAATTGTCTGGTTATCACAGAGCCAGGATTCCACTGAGTTAAAAGATGCTTGAGTTGTAGAGATAAGATCAAAGGGAGTATCTGCGATGGTGGTGATGGTAGAGTCATCTGCGTATTGTACAAGGAATGACTGTGGACAGGAGGTGTAGAGTAGATTAGTGAATATCTTGAATAGTACTGGGCCAAAGATAGATCCTTGGGGGACTCCTCTTTTGACAGGAAGAAACCCATAACAGAACAAAAGCAAAAAGAGCGCTGTTCATAAATAAACACCTCAGTGTCTTTGGGAATTCAACTCTACCACGGCACCACACCAATCCAGTACTCCTTCTATCTTATAGACAAATTCACAAATGAAAATGTAAAAAAATGTAAAAAAAAGAATTTATTATAACCAAAGAGAACGTCAAAACTGGTTAAGTGCTTTCACTTGATAGCAACAAGCTTCATCAGAATGGATTCAATGAAATAGGAATTGAATAAGGTAACTGTTTTTTCTGGTGAGTTGTTTGGGCAGGGGTTGGGAGATGAATGGTTACCAGGGTGCAGGATTTTGTTTATACAGTTCCAAAATTTCTTGCGATCTGTTTTTTTTTTTTTTTGGGCAGTTGGGTGGTTAAAGTAGAAGTTCTTTTTGCCTTTATGGATGTGTTTTTTTTTTTTTTTTGCCTGATTTCTCAGTTTTTTATATTTTTGCAAATGGGAAGGGAGCTTAGTTTTTACTCACCTTTTCCATGCCCTGTCTCTAGTTTTCATTTGGGTGCTGGTGGCATTGGTAAGGTAAGGTGATAAATTAGATTTGATGTGAACAGTGTGAGGTGGAGCAAGAGAGTTAAGAATGTTAAGGAAAGTAGAGTTGAAAGAGTGAACAGCTTCATCAAGGGAGAGGTAGATTAGCTGTGTCCAGCTTATCATGGAGAGGTTGGCATTAAAAGTCTCAGGACAGAAGTGGATAGTTTGCGACAGGTTATATATCTGTGAGGCCTAGTGAAATGAGAAGAGTATCTAAGAACCTTCACAGGGTAGTGATCAATTATGGAGTTGGGTAGGATCTCAGGTTATGGTATTTGTGGGGATCTGTGACTAAAATCCAGTCGATGAGAGAGAGAATTTATCTATTATGCCCAAGGGGGAATAGTGTCTAAGGCTTTAGCCAAGTCAATGTAGGTGGTGCACACCATCTTCCCCTCATCCATGGCCTTGGTGACTGTCTCTTTGAAGTAGACCAGATTTAGCAGACATGCCCTCCCCTTGACAAAGCCAAACTGTGTGGGGTCAAGTGTTTAGAGATTGCAAATGTCCCTGTTAATGAGGTCCATGATAATATGTTCCATGGCCTTGCAGATCAGGTTAGTTAGGCTGATGGGTCTATAATTTCCCAAATTGGTGGACACTCCACCTTTGTGTAAGGGGAAGGCAATGGCTGTCCTCCACTCAGCTGGGGCAAAGCCTAATACACACTAGCATGGCTAGACAGTCTTCTGTCCTTTGCATCACATCTAGATCTTCTCAGTCAAAATATATCCCAATCACTCCACTTCTAATAAATGAAGCTTAGTCTTAAATATCACTAGGGG
The DNA here is from genome assembly GCF_019279795.1 of Protopterus annectens. NCBI lineage: Eukaryota > Metazoa > Chordata > Ceratodontiformes > Protopteridae > Protopterus > Protopterus annectens. Next base: position 1,466,534,757 of record NC_056728.1, on the reverse strand, counting down.
TAGAGTATGCCTTCACTCTTATAGCAAATGCATCACAAAAAAAATCTTCATAATTTGCAGGTTCTCTGAGACAGACTCACTAGAGTCATGTTTCCCAAAAGTGGGAGCATCATTATGTCACCGTTAAAACAGTAAATTGAATGCCCATCAAAAAGATAGCAGACATAATTGTCTCTACTCTCTTATTTAAACTGTAGAAGCTTAATTATTATCCACCAATGACAAATAAACTTAGAGCAAGCATTGTCTATTATTTAGTCAGATCACAGTCCAATAAGGGAATGATACTGAATCTACAGATAATTTACCTTAGAAACACTAACTATTCCTCCATTCTTTTGCCAAAAATCTGGAATTCTGTACAGTTATAGTCAATGCAAAAACCTCACAATATTTAAATCTCTGTTAACCTCTGATTTTAAAACTAGGGATTAATATCCATGTTGTCTCCTTTCTCTTCTTCATCAGAAAAACACCTCTTACTTCCTTACTAACACTTGAAGTAATAGATTCTCCGCCATCAGTTTATATTTATCCATACCAGGAATGCTTTGCCAGTTGAATTATGGAATTCTTTTCATCTTCCATATTTGGGTTAATGTAATCTTTATATTTTTTTTGTCTTCTGCAGTTAAATTATTAAAATATTCATCCATCCATCCTCAACTCCTTTTTCCCATTTTGCACATGGGTCAAGGTGTCACTTCAACAGTAGCAATTATTTTGAGCCAAGATTTACTCCACTGGGTGGCTACTAGCCCTGCCATGGTAGTTCATCTGTACCAGTCACTCGCACACATACTCACACCTATAGCCAATTTAGAGTGTCCAATACACCTACTGCATGTCTTTGGAATGTGGGAGGAAACCAGAGCACCCAGAAGAAAACCACATGATAGCAGTGAGGAAATGCAGACTCCGCACAGAAGGCATCCCAGATGGGAATCAGAATGGAGAACCTCTTGCTGTGAGGTGCAATGTTAACCATTGCACCACCGCAGTCACTTACATTATTAAAAATACATTATATATATTATTAAAATATATTTCTGTGTTCTGAACTGTTTTCTAATAAGAATAGTTTGCAACTTTAGCATTGCTCTGCATTCCCTGGGTAGTGACTGAAATGGACTCTAATCGGTTCAAGCATATTGTGATGAGTTATGTTCTGAACTGTTTTCTGATAAAAACAATTTATGGGTCTATATCACATCATCAAACTCTCATAACATCAAAATGTAATCATCAACCCCTTTACATCAAATGTCCTATTCAGTGAACTGCCAAAACAGTGAATTGTATTACATTGAATTGTCATAGTTGGCCAACACCATGTACGTAATGTTATGCTGTGCAGGAAAACAGAAAATCTAATTTCTAAAAACAAAACTTTTTCTTTTTTTCATTTTTGCAGGGGGGGGGTCATTTCCCCCTGCACACCTACACCCCCTGCTAATTAAATATACCAAGTCCAAGATCGCACCACATTGAAGACATGGGATGTGTCAGCCGGCTGTGGCAATTTGATGTAATACAATTTGATGTTTTGGTAATTTGTTGAATATGACATTCAATGTAAAGGGGTTGATGATTAGGTATTCAATGTTATGAGAGTTCAATGATGTAATATAGACCCCAATATGCAACTTTAGCATTGCTCTGCATTCTCTGAGTAGTGACTGAAATGGGCTCAGATGAATCAGTTCAAGCATAATGCCATTTTTTAATATCACATGGCAGGTGCAGTAACAAATCCTGCCCATGCCCACTATCGCTTTATGACTTGAAGTGGTGTTGTTGATTCATACATAATGAATATTTATGAGCTTACTGTATTGACATACCAAAATAATGCACAAACTATTAAACAAGAAAACAAAAAATGTGCAAAAAACATGACGGCCAATGGATATAGAAGGACTCCTTTTATTTAAATACTATTAAGCGCTTTTCATTTGTCGCAAATAGCAAACTTCATCAGACAAACAACCGAAATATTTTTTTACTTATTTATTTATTTAAGTTTGATGACCGGGGATGTCCACTGGGCCATAAAGAGCCACTTTTCAGTGGAGGCCCAGGGGAAAAAAGCTCCAAGACATTGCAAGTTAAATGTTACAAAGTAATAACAAAGAGTTCCTACAGAACAATTAAACATTACAGAAGAATAATACATTATGTAATAAGCACTTGAGAGTTAACAATTGAAAATGTGAGGATTACTCGACCTTTGCAGGTTAGGTAAACTCAACATTAACAGAAGAACATTATGTGACTTAAGCTCTAAGTGAGTTAACTTTGGAACCATAGCTACAGTCCATTTGTAGTTAGATGAACCATTTATAACAACATTTAGCACATATTTTATGAAATAAAGGCTATTTTGATAAAGAATTGAGCAGTCATTATTGATGATGTAAAAATTAGAACAAAATTAGGGGAAGGATTAAAAATGGTGGTGAGGAGAGGTAAAAATCTTCAGAACTTAATAGAACATTGTAACAAACCTAGGAACAATTTGCACATGGGTATGAGCAGATGCAGAATGTGTAATTATTGTAGTTTTATATATCAGGACCAATTTGTTGAGATTAGAAATAGAAAATATAGAATTTGTGGAAAATTCAATTGTGAAACTAGGAGTGTAGTTTCTGTTGCTATTTGCCAATTATGCCCAGCATATTACATAGGAAAAACAACTAGGAGTTTCAAAGAAAGAATATATGAGCACATTTATGCAATTAGAAAAGGGCTGTTGGCAAATGCATTAGCAAAGCATATATCTGAATATAAAGATCATCTGTTTAAATGTTGTGTTATACAACAGATCAATGATCAGGATAGAGGTGGACCTTGGACTATCCAGGTGGAAAAGGATGAATTGGTGTGGCAACTGCATCTGCATTCATGTGTGTGGCCAGGATTAAATGATTATTGCACTATTAACAGTATACTTAGGTTAAAGGCATTGGCTAGATAATAAGTAAAAAGTAAAAGATATAAAATATAAAAAATACAATAAAATATTACTTTCTAGTTCGTGTTTTATGTCTGTATATATGAATATACATATATTTATTTTATAAGTGCATAATAGTTGTAATTTAATGTATTGTTGTCTACATATGTTATTTGGCAGAGGTTTTACACCAGATGCCCTTCCTGAAGTAACCCTCCCCATTTATCTGGGCTTGGGATTGGCACAAAGAAATGCACTGGCTTGTGCATCCCCAGTCAGTATTTTAGAGGGTCAGCTCAGGTTGGACGGTTTGGAGACAAAGTCAGAGAGGCAAGATTGCATTGATTTGGACATGTGCTGAGGAGGGATGTTGGGTATATTGGGGAAAGGAAGCTAAGGATGGAGCTGCCAGGTAAGAGGAAAAGAGGAAGGCTGTGGTGAGAGAGGACATGCAGGTGGTTGGTGTGACAGAGCAAGATGCAGAGGACATGAAGAAATGGAAACCGATGATCTGCTCTGGCGACCCCTAATGGGAACAACCAAAAGTGAAGAAGGAGTTGTAATTTAATGTATCACCAGGTCTCATAAAAATGTATTGCTAGTGGAACATGTACAGTTATTTAGTTATTTGATTTATAAATATTTTAATAATATACATACATTTAATGTCCATAATTCATCTATTTGATTGCAATATGAATTATGTTGGCTTAAATGATTAGCTTTTATAATAATGGTTATAGTCTAGTAGGTACGTTTCTTATTATGAAGTATGTATTTTTAAGAAAAGAATCAAATATGTCACTTCCTGCTGCTAAAAGAAAATGGCGGCAATTTTAATTATATAAGTAAAAGTTTTTCTCTGTTGTTTATTGTCTGATGAAGTTTGCTATTTGAGACAAATGAAAAACGTTTAGCAGTATTTAAATAAAAGGAGTTGTTCTATATCTATTAGCTACCACATTTTTGTTTTGTTGTTTAATAGCTTACTGTATTGACTTGATTGTTGATTATTTGATTTGGGTTGGGAGAGATTTGATAATGGTTAAGGTGTTTACCTTATAAACACAAAGTACAAGGTTTGGTTCTCACCATTGAACTTGCCTGATTTTTGCTTATTTATGCTATCTACTATACTTTTTTTATTGCCTGCTGCCTACTTTTATACTGTATTTATATACTGTATACTAAACTACACTGCTGTACTGCAATTGTCTGCATTACTGTGCCTGCTAAATTGAATTTTATTGCTGCTTTCACTGTTTACAAATTCTTTTTTTTTACCATTTTCACTGTTTATGTATTTACTGTTTTTTTTTCACGTTTTTAAAGCTATCTGCTATGCTTGTTTTTGTTTACCTGCCAAGCAGTGTTTAAATAACTGATCTGTTAGCTGTTTAAACCTTTCTTTAGAGCCTCCTTGCTGATTTTCTGCTGTTTTAAACTTTTTTTTAGTGTCTCGCTGCTATTTTTCTGCTGTGTTAGACATTCTCTAGTGTTTTCCACTGAAACTAGGGTAGATAGTAGCTGTAGCATAGTCCACATACAGGCTTGCTGCATCTGGCTTTGGTTGTAGTGGTTGTTTGTTCTGAGCATGTTTTCAAGGCCATCTTGGATTGGAAGGTGCCTATCTGCACTTTAGTGAGGGGATTGTGTTGATTGGACCCTGTCTTGTAAAGGGAAGTCAGTCTAGGTCTTGGAATAAGCATTCTCTTTGGACCTTTTTAATCTTTTTAATTTTTTTTTCAAGTTTTTAGCTTCTGGTATTTAGGCTTGCATTTAAGCAGGTTTCTCGTTGTTTGTACTGAGTTGAACTGAAGTGGGCTACCAGCCACAACTCTGAGCTGAGATACCAGATCTACAGGTTTCTGAGCATCAAAAAATATACAAGTTGCCCGTTTTTTCTTCTTTTTTTTTTTTTTTTTGTTTTGCTTATTTATACTATTTACTGCACTGTTTTATTTCCTGCTGTCTGCTTTATACTGTTTTTTCATATACTGTGTACTAAACTACACTGTTGTGCTGCAATTGCCTGCATTACTGCACCTGTTGAATCAAATTATATTTCTGTTTTTACTATTTATAAAGCTTTGTTTCTATTTTCACTGTTTGTTGAGTTTTTACTGGTATTTTTTACTGCTTTAAAGCTATCGATTCAGCCTGTTCTGGATTTCTTGTCAAGCAGTGTTTAAATAAATGATCTGATAGCTGTTTAAAACATTCCTTTGACCCTTCTTGCTGATTTTATGCTGTTTTAAATGTTTTTTAGTGTCTTGCTGCTATTTTTCTGCTGTGTTAAATATTCTCTAGTGCTTCCCGATTAAACTAGGGTATCTAGTTGCTGTAGCATAGTCCACATACAGGCTTGCTGCATCTGGGTTTGGCCGTACTGGTTGCTTTTTCTGAGCACATTTTCCAGGCCATCTTGGATAGGAAGGGGCCTATCTGTACTTTAGTTCATAGGTTCATACTAGGCTATCTGCCCTAGGGCATTTATAAGCCTAGCCAGAGTGTGTTTGGCTTTCGCCACCCATTTTAAATTAATTTTGCTATGCCCTTTTTTGAGGTTAGTATACTGTGCCTCTGTCTAACAGTGACACAGAAGTGACACCCTGGGTAAACCAACGATCTCCCATCCACTCATCAAGATTCCTCTTGAAGAGAGTCAATGAGGGACTCTGCCTAACCTGGACTGGGATTTTATTCCAGAGTGAAGGGAGCCTCTGGGTTATGAATCTGTCCCTCCAGCATGTCCTATTTATTTCAGTGCTGAGGTTCAAGTCTCTCGAGCGCGTGGCTCGATGGGATTTGGATTTTCTGAGGTGCAGCATGTCCATTACTTCCGGGTTGGACATGGCTTTATACATCAGGCACAGATCGCCTCTGAGCAGGCGGTATGCCACTGAGTAGAGCTGGAGTTTCTTTAACCGGGCAACATATGGCATCTGTTTGAGCCCTTTGATCCTCTTGGTGAGGTACTTTTGGGGTCTTTCCAGTTGCTGCAGGTGTCTGATAAGGTACATCCAAAAAGGGGCATTGTACTCAATTATGGGCCTGATGAGGGATGAGTAAAGAGGCACGATGACCTCCCCTGATCTAGATGTGAATCCCTTCATGATTAGGTGGGCTATATAAAATGTTTTTCTAACCACTTTGGCCACGTGGTTGTCAAATGAGAGATTGCTATCAATTTGGGTCCCCAGGTCCCTAATTACTTCTTCCGTACTTAATGGATTACCACCTATGTGGCAATTTGTGGGCACTTTGTTTTTGCCAAAGGGGATGACTATACACTTTTTGGCGTTTAGTGTCCTGTGCAATTTTTCTCTCAAAGCTGGCCTTAGACGATTTTATGAGTGTCTGTAGTTTTTTGCTAATACTGATAAGAGATGCCTTCCCTTTTTGGGATTTTGCTCATTCATGTAGTAGCTTCCTCCTTCTATTGTATAGTTTGTTTATGACTGGGGTTCACCAGACAGGACGTCTGCCTTTGGAGGATTGGGTCTTGGTTTTATTTGGGATTGCATGATCCAAGTATTCCTGAAGGTGTTCATAGAATGCGTTTATAAAGGATTCTGTGGTCTGGGCCGTATTTTCCACAGGCCCGGGGGCTTTGAAGGATTCCACCTCAGTTTTGAGGAGTGTGAAATTTGCTTTAGAGAAGTTTTTCACTGTGGTTTTCTGGGCAGGGGTTGGGGTCGGGATGTGCATATACAGTGAGATTAGTTTATGGTCTGATCTTACCAGTGAGGGATACACTTCTGGTCTGGAGCATAAAGTCCCCATGTTGGAGATGTTCAGGTCCAGTATGTTTTCCCCTCTTGTGGGAGTGGTAACAAGTTGTTCCATAGCATTTGAGTTTATAAATTCTAGGAACCTTTGGGCTAGGGTGTTGGAGCTAGAGTAATGCTCCCAGTCTATGTTAATGGTGTTTGGAGAGACCTTCATATTTTCCAATGTTCTCAGGAAGGCCGAGTGAGGTTCCTGGGTTTGGGAGGGTGGTCTGTAGCAGGCTATAAACTGGAAGGCAGTTTTACCCACTGTTAGTTGCACATGGATAGTCTCTGATGCTTCGTGCTGTGCCAACAACCTGGAGGTGTGGGTATCTTTGACGAATATTGATACTCCCCTTCCTTTTGTGGTTCGGTTCAAGTTTTGGGGCCAAAAAGCATGGTATGAGGTATAACCTGGTAGTGCTGGGGTGCTCTCAGGAGCCTTGAACCAGGTTTCTGTTACTGCACAGATATCGATGTTCTCCATGCTAAGGAGAGTTTTGAGTGCATGCATCTTGAGGTTTAGACTTCTGGCGTTGAGTAGCATTACTCTTAGTTTCTTATCCCTTGTGATACCTTTGGAGGTGGGTTTGTCTTTTGAGCCTTGCCTAAAAAAGGCACTATGGGGGTAGCAAGAGCCTTTGCCAATATCCGAAAGCCCAGGGGTGACAGGTGCAAGCCGTCCCTAGCGAAGCGTTGTGGCTTGTCGAGCATGTCATCCCAGGCTGACAAGTATTGGATCCCCTTTGAAGGACACCAACACTTAAGCCAATTGTTGAAATTGATCATCTTGTCTTCATATTGTGGCATCATTCTTGGTGAGGGTAAGATGCTACTCAAGGTCAGGGTCATACCGGCCTGTGCTACATGCTCAGAGAGCTCCTCTATGTCTCTTTTCATGTAGTCCAGGGAGGTACATCTCAGGTCATTCACACCAGCATGGAGAATGACTGAGTCATATTTGTACTTGCCTTGGAGTGACCTGAGTGCTTGTGTTATGTGGCGGATCCTAGCGCCCAACAGGCAGCACACTGTGACCTTCTCCTTGTTCAGCCTGGTGAGTGGGACGTCAGTGTGCCTGACAATAGAGTCACCAATTACAAGTGTATCAGGTGTGTTGTTTAGCCTTAAGGGCTGTGACTGTTCGGCACACTGGCTTTATGAGCTATGTGTTGCACATGTTTTGTTTTGGGGTAGCGGTTGCTTGGGTGTCTGCTTTGGAGGTCTCTGCTGCTTGGGCAGATTTTTATTTAGAGCCTCCAAGTATGTTTTTGTGTGTTTATGTGTTTGGTTTGCTGTCGTGGTAGGTCTATGTGAGATTGGAATTGTAGTGAGTGTGGTTTCCTTCTCCTCCTGACTGGTTATGCCAGTACTGAGTTGAGAGAGCTTAGCCTCCAGTTTGGCTATATGGTTGCATCTCTCACATGTGTTGGAATTTGTTGGGAGGAGGAGAGGGTTGTCTGTGTACATGAGGCAGTTGTAACATTGCCTCAAGATTCCCAGATTCACCAGCTGGACCGGAGATGAGATTGACAATTGACCTTTGGACATGCTAGAATAGTATTGGGAATTCCTTTATAATTGAAAAAAAGGGCCAGTGGGGAACAAGGTACTCAAGGGGAGTTTGTGAGAGTGTAGTGCTTTTAATTTTTTTAGTGCTGACTTATATAATTGCTTTAGTGAGCAAGTGCCAGGTAACGTAAATGCAATGTGTTACAGGTAACTTAAATGCTAAAATGACAAACAGTAACTTTCTTTCAAGTGAAACAAGGAAATAGTGAAAGGATTGTGCTGATTGGACCACCTCTGTTAACGAGAGGTCAGTCTATAGCTTGAAATAAGCATTCCCTTTGGTCATTTTGAACTTTTTCAAAGTTTTTGTTTCAAGTTTTTAGCTTCTATTATCTAGGCCCTGCATTTCAACAGTTTTCTGCTTGTTTGCACATTGTGTAGCACCGTGCAATTGTGCACCAAAGCTGGACAGTTAAATTCAACAATTTTTCTCTTAGATACTACTGTAGTAGATTAGTATAACCCTCATTGTTAGTGCTTTCCCAGTCAAAATAAATACTGGTAGTGAGCTGCAGCCTATTAATCACCAGCAAAAAATAACAAATATATAAACAGATATATAAATAAATAAATAAATCCCCAGGCAGAAGTATCCAATTACCAAGCTCCTCCGTGAATGATTCTGAAAAGCGTCCCCTAGTGACAACAGTCTTCAGCTTAGCATTATGGGCAGTTGGACTACCCTTGTTTCGTCTACCAATGTCATTGACTTGGATATCTTGAAGTAGTGTAGCAATTGCCTCATGTAGACCAACTTTCTACTAATAACTCATTCTAGTACAGAGTGCGATAGCTGTATCTACACCAAAAATCTTGAATCCATGCTGTCTTGCACTCAAAACAGTAGCATGGAAAAGGTTGTCAACTCACCCACCACTCTATATATATATATATATATATATATATATACATAATACCATTACTCATACATATATTATGCATCAAACACAAAAATCTACATACTTGGAGGTTCTCTCGAAAAACTTAAGAAAACACTAGAGACCTCCAAAACATAAGACTGCTACAACTAACACACTGCCCAAAGCACCCATGACACATAGCAACAACAATGTTTCACCCACCAAACCTGTAAGGCGAAACACTCAAATAACTAAATTTCTTGTCATTGGAGACTCAGTAGTGAGACACATGGATGTCCCAATCACCAGACTGAACAAGGAGAAAGTTACAGTCAGCTGCCTGTCCAGTGCCAGGATTTGTCAGATCACACATGCACTCAGTTCTCTCAGCAACAAGTGCCATTAGAACTCTGTCATAGTTCATGTTGGTGTGAATGACCTGAGATGTACCTCACTGGACTATATGAAGAGACACATGGTTAAGCTCTCTGAGTATGTGTCCCAGGCAGGTATGTCCCTAGCCTTGAGCAGCATGCTACCCTCACCTAGAATGACGCCACAACGTAAGCAAAAAAAAAATGTTGATTTCAATAATTTTCTTAGTTTTGGAGACATTCAAAGGGGATTCAGTTCCTGTCAGCCTGGAAAGCCATAGTTGACAAGCCTTGCTGCTTTTTTTGGCTGATGGCAAAGGGTCTTGCTTCTCCTATAGTGCTTTTTAGGCAAGGTCTTGAAAGCAACATTACCAACATGATATTACCCAACCAGATCAAAATAAGGGTCATGCTGATAAATGCCAGGATATTAAACCAAAAACCACACTCCCTGAATGTATTCTGTCACTGGACGATGTAGATGTATGAGCAGTCACAGAAACCTGGTTCAAGGCCTCAAATAGTATCCCTGCTTTGTAAGGCTACAATGCCTTCCACACCTTTAGACCGCAAAATGAATGTGTGAAAACCAAAGGAGGCTGTGTTTCTATCTATATTAGAGGTACATTCACCTCCCTTCTAGCTAGACTGGACAACTCCAAGGAGTTGCTCCAAGTCCAGGTTATGGTGGGTAAGACCCCTATTCAAGTCATAACCTGTTATAGATCCCCCTCCATGGGTCACAATGCCCATGAAGCCTACTTGACCAAAATGGTTATTTTAATGAACACTCTGGTTATGGGAGATTTCAATTATCCCACCATAAACTGGAAAGCCTACACTAGCCCCAACTCCCTAGCGCAAAAGTTCCTTGACTTTGTTAATTCAAATGCCCTTGAACAAATTATTCATAAGCTAACAAGAGGAACAAACATTCTAGATCTAATCCTTATTAACATGTCAAACAGAAGCACTGCCACAGCTGTCAGACACTCATTAGTTAAATCAGCCCACAAAACAGTCACCTTTGTACTGGTACTAACACCAGAACTCACAAAGGGTGAATGCAGACTAAAAACTTCACCGAGGCAAACTATACCCTTCTAGGTGAAGGTATAAATGCATGTCAAACCCCGTCCCAAGCTGGAAGTGGTAACTATGCCAAAGCTTGCACTAAAGCCCTGTAATCACTTGCATAAGTGTATAATCTTGGCTGTACCAGAAAGAATCAAAGCTAGAGCTCCAAGTAGAAACAAGCTGCCATGGTGGATGTCCAGCATCAACAATCTTTACAACAAATGCAAAAGGTTGCTGTCCAAGAAAAGAAAGGCAAGGCCGCAACAATGGAAAAGCACCCTCCTCAGCCTCAACCGGCAAATAAGACAACTTGTCAAATCCTCTAAGGGCTCATTTGATAGAGACTTAGCAAGTACAGCCGAGGATAACCATAAGGCCTTTTACAACTACACACATAGCCTAAAAGGTAGGACCCAAGCATGTGCAGAACTAGTGACTAACGGTATCACACACACTGACCCCACAGAGATAGCAAACCTGCTAGCAGATAGGTTTGGCTAACATTTCACTCCCTTATCCCCTCCTAACTTATCACAAACCTTCTCCTAAGCTTCCCTCCAACCCTACACATCTGACAAGCAGGTCCTCTAAGCTTGTCCAAGGCAAAAAAACACAGCCTTTTTGGGACCAGACGACACCCCAAACTGTTTTTTAAACAGGCTATAACATGAAGCAGCATCATCATTAAGTACCTTTTTCAATCATGACCTAACCACAAGCTTTGCTCCTGCAGAGCAGAGAACAACAACAGTTATTCCCCTCCACAAAGGTGGCCCAGCAACAGACCCAGGGCATTACAGATCCATAAGCCTGACCAACTTTATCTGTAATCATATCATTATGGACCTCATAAATAAATACATAGGTGACCTCCAAACCTTAGATCCTACCCAATTTGGCTTCATCAAGGGCAGATCCTACCTGCTAAATCTGGTGGACTTATTTGAAAATGTCACCAGGGCTATTGACAAGGGCAAATCTGTGCACACAGCATGCCTCTACTTGGCAAAGGCTTTAAACAAAATCCCACATTCAGGCATCATCGATAAACCTAGCAGACTGAGTGTAAACCCCTTCATTGTAAGATGGGTTGCCAACAAGCTCACAAACCAAACACACATTATCAAAGTGGGGGACTCCACATCAACCAGCAGACCTGTTACTAGCAGGGTGCCACAGGGATCAATGCTGGGCCCCCTACTGCTTGGTATAAACTTCTCAGAAGTTCAGGTCAAAACTAAGGGATTGTGGCTGACCAAGTTTTCAGACAACTGCAAACTAGGTGCAATCATTGAATCTCCAATTTATGTCAGTATACTCCAGGAGGGTTTCATGCAGACCAGCGACTGGTGTATTAGTCTTGGTCTCAAATTTAATGCAGAGAAATGCATCATCATTCTCTTCAGCATAAACAATGTCCATTCACATTGTCAAATCAACAACATAGATTCATAGGTTCATAGGTGTGTACTAGGCTAATGGCTCTGGAGCCCTTACAAGCCTAGCCCATAGGCTTACCCTGGCATCGTGCCACCCAACCTTAGTTTCCAGTGCCTCTGTCGAGTAAAGCCACTGGAGTGATCCCTGGGGTGAATTTCTATTTCCCATCCACTCATCAAGATTTCTATAGAAGAGGGCCAGTGAGGTACTCTGCTTGACATGTATGGGAAGTCTATTCCATAGCATGGGCAGTCTCTGAGTTATGAACCTGTCCCTGCAGCATGTTCTGTTGATTGTGGTAATAAGGTTGAGGTCTCTGTAGAGTGTGATGTGAAGGGATTGGGATTTCTTTAGATGTAACATTTCTAACAAAGTTGGGTCAGACATGGCTTTATAAATCAAGAAGAGACCGCCTCTAAGTAGGCGATATGAGACAGAGAATAGTTGGAGATTTTTTAGTCTGTCCATATTGGACAAATGTTTAAGGCCTAGGATCTTCTTTGTGTGGTACCTTTGTGGCCTTTCCAGTTGTTGCAGGTGTTTATTGAGGTACATGCCAAATGGGGTATTGTACTCAATGACTGGTCTAATGAGGGAAGAGTAGAGGGAGACAATGACCTCTTTCTTCCTGGATGCAAAACCCTTAGTAATGAGATGTGCTACATGAAGGCCTTTCTGACAACAGTGGCAATGTGGTGGTCAAAAGAGAGATTACTGTCAACCCGTGTTCCCAGATCTCTTGTAACGCCTTCTCTGTTCAGTGGACTACCATCGAAGTGGTAATTCATGGGAACTGGGTTTTTTCCAAAGGGGATGACAATACATTTTTCGGCATTGAGCTTAAGGCCATGGTTCTGATACCAGTCGTTGGTCTCAGTGAGGCCTTTCTGTATGATGTCAGCGTCACTTGGGGAGTTAATAATAGCTCCCAACTTGCGAACTTTGTCAGCCAGAGTCCTTTCTTGTTGGCCTGGACTTCAGAGAAGTAGATACCAAACAGGAGAGGACCCTGTGGGACTCCACTCATGACTATTCAGCAGTCTGACTTGGAGTCAGCTACTTTCACACTGTGAGTTCTATCTGTCAGCCAGTTTGCAACCCACCTTGTGATATAGGGGTTGATGCCTAGCTTCATGAGTTTTTCTATTATTCCTGAGTGGTGAATGGTGTCAAAGGCATTGGCCAGATTAAGGTAGACTGTATGAACCACCTTGCCTGCATTCACAGCTCCTGTGATTGACTCAAAGAAGTTGACCAAGTTGAGAAGGCATGATCTACCCTTCACAGAATCAAACTGTGTGGGATCCAGAGTTTGGAGATTCCCTATATCCTTGTTTATTAGGTCCATGATGTTGCGTTCCATAGCTTTGCATATCAGACTAGTCAGGCTAATGGGGTGATAGTTCCCAGAGTCTGTAGTCACTCCTCCTTTGTGGAGAGGGATGACTGTAGCAGTGTATCATTCAGTAGGGACAGAACCTGAGCTGAGGCTGTGATTAAACAGGGCATACAGGTGAGGTGCTAGTTCACTCTGTAGTTCATGTAGAATACAGCCAGGGATATTGTCAGGTCCCATAGAAGCTGTTTTCCTGGCCTTGGATAGTGCTGTTTTAACCTGTGCAGCAGTAATACTGGCTGTCTGGCAATCTACTGGTATTGTGACTGGTCCCTTGGGGGGGATAGAGGGGTAAGGCTGCCACTGAATCTGTCAGCCAGTATATTGGCAATATCTGTTTGCTCAGTATAAGAGGTACCATTGTGCATTGTGCAGTAGCTCAGAACAAATCTGGGTATTGCAATGGAGATTCTTTACATAACTATAGAAGGCCTTGTGGTTGCATTTACTATCTGCTGCAATTCTGTTTTCATAGCTAGCTTTATAGGATTTGATATGGGATCTCAACTTTTTGTTGAGGCTGATAAGGGAGTTTTTCTAGCCTTGGGACTTCAACTTATTCTGCATCAGTTTCCTCCTTCTGTTGTAGAGTATATTTATGGCAGGGGACCACCAAATTGGCTTCCTTTTTTTGGAGGACAGCATCTTGGTTCTATTGGGTATGGTGAGATCCATGCATTTGTGTATGTATTCGTACAGTGCATTGGTGTATGATTTGGCAGTCATGCTACTGATCTCGATTTGCATGGGTGCAGTGAAATTAGCCACCTCTGTTTTTAGTAACCCAAAGTTAGCTTTGGAGAAGTTTTTCATGGTGGTTACCTTTGCTGGGGTGGGGTGGCTGGGAGGGCTGGGGAGTTCCAAGGTGATTATTTTGTGGTTGGATCTAACCAGGGAGGAGTTGACTATTGGTGTAGAGCAACTGTCAACCTTGTTAGTAATGACCAGGTCAAGGATGTTGCTGGAGATAAGAACAAGCTGGTCCAGGGCATTTGAATTAATGAATTCCAGGAGATGTTGGGCAAGTGTATTGGTACATGAGTAGTTTTCCGAGTTAATTGAGGGGTAGTTGAAGTCGCCCAGTATGAGAGTGTTAGGCTGGACCTTAATATTCTCCAGGGTGCTTAGGAACGTGGAGTGTGAGTCTTGGGACATAGTTGCAGACCAATAGCAGGTTACATCCTGAACCACTGTCTTACCCAATGTTAGCCGTACCTGAAGTATCTCAGATGCATTGTGTTGGGCTACCAGTCTGGAGGTGTGCGCATCCTTTATAAATATGATACACCACTGCCTTTGGAGCTTTGGTCCAAGATCTGGGGCCGAAAGGTGTGGAATGAGTTATAGGCTAGTAGTGCAGGGGTGCTTTCTGCTGCCTTGAGCCAGGTCTCTGTTATGGCACAAATGTCTATGTTCTCCATTTTAAGGAGTGCTTCGAGCGAGTGCATTTTGAGATTTAGATTTCTAGACCCTAAGTATCCACAAAATGGTAAGGGATCTAGGATCATAGGTTGACTGCAACCTTAACTTTGACCACAGTATGTCTACTGTAGTAAGGAAGGCTTTCTATGTAGCACACTTGATTAGTAAAGACATCTCCTCCAGAGCAAAAGAGGTTATAACCCCTCTATACATAGCACTAATCCAGCCCTTAATTGAGTATAACACCCCATTCTGCATTGTACCGTACAAAGCACCTGCAGCAACTGGAGATACGTCAAAGGTTTTTAACCAAGACAATCAAGGGGCTCCAGCATGTCCCTTACACAGACCAATTAAAGTCCCTGTCACTATACTCCGTGTCATATAGACTTCTTAGGGCAGACTTATGCCTTGCCTACAGAGCAATCCAAGACCAAAACCTAATGAACTTGTTGCATTTCAGTAAATCAAATGATACTAGGGCTACCTGTTCTAGGGACCTAAATATGGCCTGCGACTTAAATAGGACATGCTGGATGGACAAATTTGTCTCCCAGTGACTGCTGCTTCTTTGGAACAGTGAAACAGAGCACCTCTATGACACTGTTCAAGAAAAACCTGAGCAACCCACCCATTAAGTACTAAAAGTACATTACATCTCAGTTCACTATAGTTAATTAAGAAGAAAAAATAGGATGCTTAAATAAATTCCAGTAAAAGAGTTATAAATAAAATAAAACACTAACAACAAATAACTATGAGACATTTCCATTTTTGGCAATGACACCCAACTCTATCTAAAGTAATTAAAAATAACTAAACTGTAAAGCTACCAAATGCTGACATGATATTCACTACATCAAAAAAAAAATAATAACCAACTGAAAACAGGCTAAATATTGTCTCAGAACTACAAGAATTAAACTACAAAAACACTCATGAGATGCTTATTTCATAAAAACATGGGCACGCTAGCTAAAAGCTTATTCAGCAGAAAGTGAAGACAATAAGGAACTCTATTCTAATATAATAAAGCACCAAACAATGAATGATTGGACCATGTAGTGTTCTTATCTATGCAAGATATGTAATGTTGCATGGTTGGTTCAAAAAAACTCAGTACATGACCTGTGGCTTTGTACCTTTTCCTGAAACTTGTCTGTAAAACTGCAATGTGAAATATTTCATGTATCAGACAGTTGCAAACCCTGAAAATTATAAAGAGAAGTATTTTAAAGATATCTTATACCCAGACGTCAACCAAAATGTATACACAAAGCTAGATGTAGGTTTTGAAATAGACCATAAGAAAACAAAAGCATGCAGAAAATATGAAAGAGTTTTCTAGTAGCTAAAGTTGTTATAGCCTTAAAGGCAACAGAAAGGCAGGAACCATAACAATACATGTTATCCCCCTGTAATTGACTTTTCACACCTTGGTAAAGGTCAACACATACTGATAAAGTTAAGTGCTTCCGCTAAGGATACTGTAGCATATAACTAATTATCACATAATTCACATGAATGCTGAACATGTAGGCCAGTTTTCACACCCTGATAAAAAGCACTTCAGACTGATAATGTGAAGTGATTCAGTTGTGCCTGCTGCTATGGCAGACATAATTATCTGAGAAGTCACATTTAGTAACATCTGCAGAACGATTTTAACTTGTTGATTTCTGCTGAGATTGGTTGGGTCTTTTGTTACAAGTGCAAATTGTAGAAAAAGATCTATCACACTTTCTGTCAGGAGGTGGCACAAATAGATTTTGCAAAGTAATTCACTGTAACATTGCTAATACTGCAGAACTACTTAAAAAAAACACTGAGCTGAAAACCATATAAACTGCTGCTGCAAAAGTAATTGGGTTGAAGACTTGTCTAATTGGTGAACTCTATTGACGTGCCTGTGTCTAAATTATATGACAGTTGTGAATAACTAGAATGGACACTATGGTGGAAAAACATGGTTGTGATCAGTTAATGCCAGTGATATGTCTGTGACTTCATTATATGAGTTATTGATACATGAAAACATAGCAGATGATGGAAAATTGTGGTGGTAACAATGCATTAATTGTATGTCAAAGGTAAAGGCATGTGAATGGTATGTTGTCATTGTAGTGTTGCATACTGATTATGTTAGAGTAGAGATCTATTCACAGTCTCAGTCAATGACTTAGGTAAAGGTATCTTACTAGCTCATCTAGAATATGGTCTCTCAGATTACTGCAAACTCTAAAAGAAATGCATCCTCCCTTCAACTCATCTTGTACTCCATATGCAGATTAATTTCATCACTCCCTACCCAAGAAATGAACACCATTGCAAACTCATTGAAAACGCTAACCAGCTACCTGTGAACCAACCTGCTGTCCTTTTGCTCACTTATAATGGTTTAAACTTGTCAAGGATTAGACCTTCCCCTTAGTAGCCTCCAGACTATTCAGAGATGCAACTAAATTGCAACTTTAGAAATTTTAACCACTCAGGTCCTCTTCTCCAAACTCCCCAAACTATGCTTGACTACACAGACCATGCTTTCTCAGTCCTTGGTTCTCAACTGCTGGACACTTTCCCTTATTTTCCTTTTTTTCTTCTTACCCCATTTTCCAGTCAGAACTAAATCCACATTTTAAGACTCTAGGCAAATGACTATCCTCTCTCTCTGGTCATAAGTTAATCTCTTCCCACCTTATTTTCTTCCACCTGACTTGCTCTGACACAACTTTTATTGTGATTCTTACCAGCTCTGGAACTGAATATAATGCATTTGTGTACATTGTATTTTGTCAGTCAATCTACATGTAATGTCATGTATCTATTATCTTTATACCCGCAAACCAACTCGTATATTCTCTTTGCACATAATATATGTATATATTGCATTTTGTCATATACAGTGATCTTTTATGTTTACTTGTGGACTGAGACTGAAACAGATCCAATGAGATAAATGCTCTACCCAGTTAACAAATTCAAAATAAAATAAAATGCTGTAGCTAAAAAGTCTCTTATTCCACATACAAAATATATACACCTGAGGCATGCAAACTAAATAAATTAAGACAGCTACCTAGTAATTATGTGTTCTCTTTGTACTTTACAGTAAGATTGTGTAGAGAGTTTCTTATTTTCTCATAAGACAGAACTATTCCTAAATGAGATGAACAATAAACACATCTGAAACAAAGGCTGCCTTTCAGAGCAGGCAGGAATGTAATACTGTGATATACAAAAAAAATGCATTTAACATGCTCAACGCTCTCAATTCAGACACATGCTGGAGAAAAATACATTCATGATGTAATTAGCAAAGAAATCCATGAAAAAAGGCATGCCTGACTGCTGTGTTACTGGTAGTGCTATCATAACACAATAGTCTTATCTATCACTTTGCTGCACCATTGATTAGAAATCATTTATCTTCTGGACAGCCAGGTTTCTCCAAAATGATTTAATGTGCTAGATTGTTACCTCTCAGATATATATCAATGCCACTGATTTCCAAAATAAACCATCTAATAGTTGTGGTGTTCCATAACAATAGCAAATTATGCTCTGATTTTATTGTAGTGCATGGAGCACAGCGATTATGATCCAATATTCTGAAAAAAGATAAATCAGTTAAGCATGACAATAACACAAGACTTAATCTTAACAAATGTAAAGCACCCCTTGCTTCACTTGTTAAGGTCAGGTCTCGCTTGAGGCAGTCAAATCTGCCAGTACTGATCAGCAAAGACAGTGGCAGAGTAAAAATAACATATGTTTTTGTTTGCTGTTCATACAGGTAATGTGTCCTTCACTTCCTCTCATAATTTAGAAAGTAGGCAGAAAACAAGATGTGTGTTTGATGCATTTTCTGAAGGATATAAGGTTTGAAACTCAAATAATATCATTATTTAGTCACTTCACTCCTCAGTGATTTGTCTGAAAACCAAATATTTTATGAGGAACATAAACATATGCGGCAAAGATTTGGACATTCTGTGAAAATCTGGACATTTGAGAGACACGGCAAGGTGAGTGGGAACATAATGGTATCTGTTACATTGTCTTATTGATAGTCCTCACTAAGTGCTTTACAACTTTGAAAGCCATCAAAACACTTAGCATCTTTTTTTCCTTTTTTTTCTGTAACTAGTAGTACATGAAGCAGATAAAACTCCATGCCCTTCAAAGAATAGGTCTCAGATCATAAGTTTTAATTCTGTTCCCGACAAGGATGCCAAGATTGACTTCATGAACTTGACATCCATATCTTGAACACATAATAAACAGGTTATGATCAGCGACCTGATCATAATCCTCTACATACAGTATTATCTAGTAGTGTCTATTATGAGGATCATGTCAAATCAATTATTTTGCCATGCAAAGCTCTTCTACATATAAGAATACAGCTAATACACAAGCAGAAATAGTCCATGTCAAATCAATGATTTTACCATGCAGTTTTCTTATACCACGACAGCTGATGGGCAGACACCCTATGTGTCTATTGTACTTTTCCCTGATAGAGGAATATTGCACTAGTGCTTCATTACCCTTTTGCGATTGCCACTGATGAGGTGCACAATGTTTGTCATAGAGCTGCTATCCCTTAACAGCATGACTGTTGCGCTACCGTAAGTGTAGGGCCCTCATTAGTAAAATCTGATTGATCATAAGTCAGTCACTTTTGAAGTAGTAATAACTTCAAAATCCATCAGCGGTGAAGTCAGATTAAAAAACTTCACCAAGGCCAACTATACCCTCCTGGGGTTTGGCATAAATGATTTCCAAGCCCCAGTCCCCACAAATGGTCTTGACAACTATATTAAAGTATAATCTGATGCCCTGTACCAACACTTATACAAATATATAGACTCGGCTGTGCCAGATAGGACCACATTAAGAGTCCCAAGAAAAAACAAGCCACCCTGGAGCACATCTCACATAAATAAACTATACAACAAGTGTAAGAAGCTGTTCTCAAAGAATACAAAGGGAGGTCTCTGCACTGTAAACATACTCTCCTAAACCTAAATAAGTAAATAAAACAACATATAAAATCCCCTAAGGGCAACTTCAAGAAAAATTTAGCAAACATAGCTAAGGATAACTATAAGGCTTTTTTCAGTTACATAGGTTCATAGGTTCATAGGTAGGTATTAGGCTATTGGCCCTAAAGCCTATATAAGCCTAGCCAAAAGGTACCCTGGCTTTCGCCACCCAAGAAAATTATTTCCTGTGCCACTGTCGAGCAGATCCACAGAAGTGATCCCTGGGGTGAATTTCATATCTCCCATCCAATCATCAAGATTTTTCTTGAAGAGTGTTAATGAGGAGCTTTGTTTGATATAGATTTAGATAGGTTGTTTGTTCCAGAGTATGGGAAGTCTCTGGGACAGGAATCTATCCCTCCCAGCATGTTCTGTTCATTGTGGTGACAAGGTTTAGGTCCCTAGAGAGTGTAGCTCGGACAGATTGGGATTTCTTTAAGTGGAGCATGTCCAAAAGCTCTGGGTTTGACATAGCTTTGTGTGTTAGGCAGAGATCGCCTCTGAGTAGATGATATGTGATGGAGTAAAGCTGCAGTTTTTTGAGATGGTCAGTGTATGGCATCTGTTTGAGGCCGGTGATCCACTTTGTGAGGTATTTCTGCGGCCTTTCCAGTTGTTGTAGATGTCTTGTTAGGTACATACCAAAAGGGGTGTTGTACTCTGTAATGGGCCTAATGAGTGACGAGTAGAGGGGAACAATGACTTCTTTTTTCCTGGATGAGAAACCTTTTGTGATGAGGTGAGCCACGTAGAAGGATTTCCTGACTACTATGGCGATGTGATTATCAAATGTGAGACTACTGTCCACCTGTGTCTCAAGGTCTCTTATCACACTTTCAGTGTTAAGTAGACTACCGCCTATGTGCTAGTTCATGGGTACAGAGTTTTTACCAAAAGGGATGACAATGCCCTTTTTGGCATTGAGCTTGAGGCCATGGCTTTGACACCAGGCATCTGTCTCAGTGAGACCCACTCGTAGGATGTCCACATCTTTTGGAGTTTTGATTATGGCTCCTAGTTTGCAGTCATCTGCAAACTTCATTAGCCAAAGACCTTCTGTGTTAACTTGTACTTCAGAGAAGTAGATACCAAACAGGAGAGGACCCAGGGCTGAACTCTGTGGTACTCCACTTGTCTCTGGTCTGAAGTTGGATTTGGAGTCTGCTACTTTCACAGTGTGGGTTCTGCCAGTGAGCCAGTTGGCAACCCATCTTGTGACATAGGGATTTATACCTAGTTTAGTGAGTCTATCTATCCATTGCCTAAAAGGTAGGACCCAGACAAGTGCTCATCTAGTGACAAATTATATCACACACACTGATCCTGCAGAAATCACTTACCTACTAATGGACAGGTTTGGTGAAATTTTCTCTTCTTCATCCCTTCCAAACATATCACAAGCCATACCTTCAACAGCTTCCCTGCTTAATATATCTAAAGAGGCCATCAAAGCTCTGTCTAAGCAAGAAATACAGCCTTTCTGGGTCCTGGTGGCATCCCAGACTGTATTCTAAACAAACTAAAACAGGAATTAGCAACTGCCTTAGGCACCCTATTTAACCACAGCCTGAATACAGGATTTGTCCTAGCTGAATAGAAAACAGTGACTATTAACCCCCTTCACAAGGGTGGCTTAGCAACAGATCTGAGGAATTATAGACCCATAAGCCTTACCAACCTTTTCTGCAAGGCCATGGAACGTATCATCATGGACCTCATAAATAAATATATAGGTGACCTCCAACCCTTGATCCAACCCAGTTTGGCTTTGTAAAGGGTCAATCATGCCTATTAAACCTAGTAGACTTCTTCAAAAATGTGAACAGGGCCATAGATGAGGGCAAATCTGCACATGCAGCTTATCTGGACTTGACAAAGGCCTTTGACACAATCCTCCATTCAGGCATTATTGATAAGCTCACCCACCAAAATGTCAACCCCTTTGTTGTTAGTTGGGTCACAAATTGGCTCACTAACCATACACATGCTATCAAAGTGGATGACTCCACCTCAACCAGCAGACCTGTCACTAGTGGGGTTCCACAAGGGTCAGTACCGGGCCCCCTTTTGTTTGGCCAAAACAAGTGGGCTGTGGTTGACCAAGTTTGCTGATGACTGCAAACTTGGCATAATCTTTGACTTCTCAAATGATGTCAGTGTACTCCAAGAGGGGCTTACACAGACCAACAACTGATGCCAAAGTCATAGACTCAAACTAAATGCAAAAAAATGCATCATCACCCCCTTCAGCAAAAGCACTGTCCCTATTGACTATCAAATAAATAACAACACTTTAAGTACAAAAGCTGTAGTGAAAGATTTGAGCACACAAGTAGACTGTGACCTAAACTTTTTCCACCATGTGTCCACTGTAATAAGAAAGGCATTCTATGTTGCACATTTGATTAACAAAGGCATAGCCTCAAGAGCAAAAGAGGTTATAACCATCCTATACTCATCCCTTATCAGGCTCATAATTGAGTATAATGCCCCCTTTGGCATGTACTGTACCAGGCACCTGCAACAACTGGAGAGACCCCAAAGATTTTTAACTAAGAACATCCAGGGTCTTCAGCAAAAGCCTTGCACAGACAGACTGAAATCTTTGTCACTACACTCAGTAGCATATAGGCTGCTTAGAGGAGACTTGTGTATGGCTTACAGAGCAATCTCTTACCCCAATCTGGTGAAGTTGCTCCACGTCTGTAAGTCAAATGGGAGAAGAATTGCCCACTCCAGTGACCTAAATATGGCCTGCAATTTAAATAGGACATGCTGGAGAGGCAAATTCATCTCACAGTGTTTGCCACTTCTCTGGTATAGGCTACCAATTCATGTTAAGCAGAGCACCTCTATGACTCTGTTCAAAAGGAGCCTGGATGAATGGATGGGAAACCACAAATTCTTGTTGGGAATAGCTCCCACATCCCTCTTGGACTTAGGCAGTCATTACTAATAATAATCTTAGGCACTGAGTAGACTGTTTCTCTTGAAATATAACGGGTGTAATAGGCTAGTCTTAAAACGACATTTGGGTCAATAGCCTAGTAACCTCCTATGAAACTATGAACCAATGATGCAGTAATTGGTCTCTCTTCTTATCTATATACTAATAGAACTGATGCACTGGAAACTGCATCAACTTAGGAGATGTGACACTACTTAGATGCACCATGAATTATTTTCTCCGCTGTAATTGTGTATTTCTCACATAGCTGAACACACACCATCACTTTCTTATTTTGTCTTGGATCATGTGATGAGGCTATGTGCTTAGTACCTCTGGTGGGTTTCTCCATTGAACAGTCTATGCTCTGTGCAACACATTCTGGTCTAGCTTTGAAAATCATTAGCAGAACTGAATCAAACTCATATTGGAGTGTGCATGGCTACCACGACTAATGAGGTGTCTGCTACTATACACTGCCCACTTTGTACCCTCAGCTTTGCACTGTACATACCAATTTTATAGTGAGTTGAAGACACTGTGAATGCCATACTGGTAAACAAATTGCCTGTACATGTTTGTCATAATAGCTGGTTTGGATCTTTGTGAGAAATTTGAAGAAATGTGCAGATAATTAATCTACTCTGCATAAACCTCTGTAAGCCCTTGGTGAGGACAAGTAGGAGTCTAACATTTTCTCAGAAAAGCAACAGAATGATGTCTACAAGTTAGATTTATTTAGTCATTTATTTATTTATTTATTTAACATTTGTTTACTGGGAAAGTCTGACTGGGACAAAGCCCGTTCTCAGTGGAAGGCCGGGAAGAAACATTTCAGATTTAGAGCTGTGCATTGGTTCAGATGTTAATGTGTCCCATCTTTTATACAGCAGAATAAACACTAGATGTGGAGAATGCTGAAAAGCTCCTGTAGATACTAATCCAATGCACTCACCATCAAACCTTCACTCAATCCTGCTCTTGTATGCTAGAATAAATACTGCATAGCAATAGACAGTCCCGATAGGTTTGTCTAGTCACATCAGATGTATTTATCCTGTGCATTGCATGTCTGCTACACAAAAGGAAAAAGGCATCGGTGAATGGAACTTGTTATCTCGCAATACTTTCTTTAACCAGATGCTAATATTTAAAATTATAAATAGCATGCATTAAACTGTGAGAATTATGCTACCTACAAGTCAACTGATTCCTTTCGGTATTTCACCACACTTATCACCACCCCTACTTTTCTACCACAATATCACATTCCATGATCCTCACTAAAGGAGTATAAAGAATAAAGATCTTACAGGCATAAATGAGGAGGTTTTAAAGGACACTTCTATAAGGCCCTGCTATCCCTGTAAACATAAACAACATACAGTAGTTAACTGTAACTCAAGCAACCAGAACTCTCAAGCAACTAGAAAAAATTGAAGAAATGCAGTACAATTTCAATGTGTTGCACCTCTGCAGGAGTTGTTCTCTAATTGTGAGACTTCCACTATGTGACCCAGACAACCTTGTTTTAGAAAGCATTTTTGAAGCGTACCCCAAATAACACTATATATTATACATATACATTTTATGGCTGCATAGACTGGACTCAAAACAGAATCCAATTACTCTGTCTGATACACTTTCTAATTTCTATTACTTACGTCTTACTGGAATTCCTATTTCTGGTTATTTAATTTTTATGCAAACTACTGATTATATTTATAGATGTATACACATTTATGCAGCACCATAGTAAACTGTGAACTATGTGTATTTAGAAAAAAGGAATTTGAGTCAATTCTGTGATATACTTCATATTTCAAAGAATACATTTGAAAAAAGAGCAGTGTCCATTAGCAGTCCACAAACATTCTGAAAAATCAGTTCACTTTTTGCTTGAGTAATAATAATAGCAAAAATACATTTGATACAATGCCAGGTATCTTTGTTACCACACAACAGAATACACACCTGACATCAGTAATGTGTTTTTATTCTGTTGATCAGTGTTTCCTTGTAATATAAGTGCGGCTTTCATATAATTCTAATCTACTTTGAATCTATTTCTAACAATTTCATTTTAGCTATAATGTAGGCCATCTAGTATCATACTAACGTCCCATTACTATATAAATCTTTGTCCAAAGTGTGAAAGTAATGGTTCCACAACATTTCCTCAATATGTTCAATTTCATATCGCAACAGCTCAGAAAGATGGCTGCTAAATGTTGAACTGAAGGACACTGATAACACATACACTTTAGCTTGTGATAAGAAGACCAGATGACAATATATTTAATTAGTTGTCTTTCATTTGTGATTGACTGTTGTGCCCCTGTCACTCTGTATCTTTCACTCATGGAAAGTGAGTGGTACTGTTCATCATATTTTGATTGAGAAAATATATAGGTATCTTAATTACTTCACATAGGTTCATAGGTAAGCACTAGGCTAGCTGCCTTTGTGGGGCATTTTAAGCATAGTCATTTTCCCTTTTTGTGCTCAAAATAAGCTAACCCTTTTGGTTATTGATTGGCCTTACACATCCCATGGTCGATAATTATATATTGTCTTTAATTAGAAAAACTGGGATCATACCATAGATAATTAGAGGGAACCCACTCATGAGATTTAGAAGCTGTCTTTGTCCATTAGTAGTACATGGGGCAGTCCTGTGGTAAATTTTATTTTTCCCATCCATAGATCTAAGTTGTTCTTGAATGTGGACGGGGCGAACTTTGTTTTATGTGGATGGGGTGTCTATTCAACAGCAGCGGTATCCTCTGTGAGATATACCTGTCACTTCAAACATTTCCTGTATATATGTTGCAGAAATGATTTACATCCCTAGACCAAGTATTTCTGATGCCACTTGACATTATTTGGAGTAAATCCATCAGTAATGGTTTAGAGGATGCCTTGTATGCCAGGCATAGTTCACTTCTTAGCAGTCTGTAGGATAAAATATATAGTGACAGGGCTTTGAGTCCTCCAGTGCAGAATATCTGAATTATAGCATCAAGTCGAACTATCGCCTTGGCTTGGTCATCCTCAATATATAATTGTTTTTAAATTATAAGGATTTGTACAAAAGATAGAGTTAAGAATGATGCAAGAACATGATGTTCAATAGTGAAACAAACAACAAATGCTGCATAAATCAGTACTGGATGGAAATCTGTTATGTGGAAAACAATCCACAAGTGCTCACAATTGTCAAAAACTAGTTGTCTTCCAAAGTGGAGAAAATACATGGAATCCAATGCCAAGGTATGGCCTACTACCAGTGTTTGGTAGACCTGATACACAAAAGCATGAAGTCCAAAGAGCTGGCTGAGATATCCAGAGCAGCACCTAGCAACATACAAACTGGTTATTTCTGGGTTCATAGATAATGCTAGGGTATCAGTCTACAGACTATTACAAGCCTAGTGAATAATCAGAAACCATAATCAAGCCCTGTACCTTGTATATTTGAGGTAAAGACCTTCAAACCAATCTCATTTCCTCATATCACGTGAAGTCAGATATTACTGCAAGAAAATTGGATAACACACTATAGTTCTCCCAGTAAAGAGACCACATCAGGATTGTGCAGTTGTAATGTTTTGAAAGGCAGGTAGTTCTTTGTGACACAGCTTCAGTGCTGGCTATTAATGTGCAGCGGATGTAACAAATAGACATAGAACTTTATGAAACACAGTCCATAAATGTTTTGGGAGAACATGACCACACACAATGTATATGTGTATATATATATATATATATATATATATATATATATATATATATATATATATATATATACCTATATCTATCTATCTATCTATCTGGGTGTGTGCATATTATATATATATATATATATATATATATATATATATATATATATATATATATATATATATTATAGTGCTATATATTATAGTGATTTTATATAAATATATATATATATATATATATATATATATATATATATATTGTACATACACACAAACACACACACACACACACACACACACACACACACACACACACACACACACACACACACACTATACAGCAAGAGAGAGAGAGAGAAAGCAGTCTATTCTTTTGACAATCAATGGCAGCTTGTTCTGCAAACTACTTATTGCATGTTTCTAGTCTGTGTATGATGTGCAATGTGTAGACTCACAGAGACAATGAAATGCAGTGATGTCAACACAAGGCACTCTGGTGGGTGAAAACAGATAGGGATACAGCTCTGTTTTAGTTTGTGCCTGCTATTCTGGGGTAAAAAGTTAAGTAGCAGATCTGATCGTTCAAGGCAATTATTTAGATGCATCTTAAAAGTCTGTTTTAAAGATGGCCATGAATAAAACCTAATTGACTTTAAAGGTTAAGCGTATTATCTTATCAGTGGTATTCACAGAAATCAGGTAAGTCACAACACCGAAGACAACAGACTTAAACAACTAAAGAAAATATTGCAACTTCTGATACAACATTACAGATGCCTGGAGGCCAGTTTTATTACAAGTGATTTTCCTTGGTGCACAGGATGTGAGCTGCAGTATTGGCACCAACAAGCATATGCAAAAATTTCATGATCTAAATGCATTTATAATAGTTTATTTTCAATGCATATGCTACAGGTAAGTGAGCAGTACTACAAATGACAGAATTAGAAAGTGTTAGTCTTGATTAAAAATTAATGGTCGAGGTGGTGCAGTGGTTAGCGTTGTCGCCTCACAGCAAGCAGTTCTTCGATTTGATTCTTGGCTGGAGTGCTTTCTGTGTGCAGTCTGCATGTCCTCCCTGCAGTCAAATGAGCTCTAAAGACATGCAGGCAGGTGCGTGTGTGTGTGCCATCTATGAAGATTGTGCACCGGGGCTGGCAACTTGACGCTGTGAAACTCCACTGCCAATCAATCTGCAGACTGGTCATCTGCTGTGTCACCCATAACCAGGAAAAGTTGAAAGACATTGCTTTAGTCTTGATTAAAAATCAAAACTTGAACAATGCTATGACAAAGTTGTGAAATATGCCACAAATACCCCTTTCAGAACCAACCAATCTATTGCATTAAAAAGCCTAAACTGGCTAAAACTACCCCATCAACTAACATATACACAGCTTCTTACCATTTATAAAATTATGCATCCACTTGCCTGTCCAGCACTTAATAACATTCTGTATATTCCCATTCAGTCATTATAATTCAATAACTAAAAATTCCTGTCTGCCCAAAAATCCATCAAATCTGTTGGGCATTGCCTGTACTCATATCATGTTATTATGCCTGGAATTACCTACCTGTATCTATCAGATGAATACTCTCTCTGCTTTTTTCAAAACCCTTCTGTAAGACTTCCTAGCCAAAAGCCGGTCTGTACCTGCTCAATAGCAGGATACACTATATCCCTAAATGTGAATAAGTACTTTTTCATACCTTCCATCTCCTTACTTTTCCTTCTTCTCTCACTGCGTTACTTCTATCAGTTTCTTTCCCCTGATTATGTTGCTAAATATACCATGAGCCTGTGATTCTCTCGCTTCATAATGCATTTCATGTTTGTATTGTACCAACTTATCTTTAATTTCTCTATAAGCTGGTTAAAATGTCTTTAAATATTAAAACATTGTCACATAACCTGTGTTTATTCTTAAGTAATGTTTTATATTATGTCTAATTTAGTATAATTATTTAAACTGTAATTGTTTTTTGTCTAATTTTTAAAGATTATAAAACTATTGGTCTTAAAATGTTTTGTAATACTTAGGAGCTATTCCCCCTATGCCTCCACTGAAATGTGCTCCTACCCAGTCGGACTGTCCTGATAATTAAATGTCATAAATAAATAAATAAATAAATAAATAAACAAACAAATAAATAAATAAATATATAGTTTCCTCCCTCTTATTTGTGAAGAGCTATAAGAGGTGAATGAGACCACACCATCCAAACACATTACTGCAAGGTGCAAAGGACTGTCTTTCCCAGTCTCCCCCTCATTTCAGTCGTAATTCTTGATGAAGGTTCTAGAACTGCAGCAAATGGAAATTTTTGTTTAGCAAAGCAAAGCTGTATCAGGCTGACCTGGGTGCTGAAAAAGGCACACACAGTCTCTAGATTCAGTAGTATTGTCACTGGTTACAGTAACTTGTGTGATCCTTTTTTCTTTAGAGTCAGGTCAGTTTTGAGCATAAGCTGGAAACAAAAGAAAAGGATGTAAACACTAAGAATAGATAGCTCCGCAATTCAAGAGATGAGCTTCTTTGGTTAGATTCCTGACAAGGAACAAAAGAAGCAAGCCAGGCATCTTCCCAGTTGTTAATGCACATATCCTAATGTGGCCGCATACATTTAAAACGTCTGGAAAAAAATATTTAGCAACTCATTTTCAGCTGGCCTACCTACTGACCTTATCCTATGTTGAGATTATCCTGATTTCATCTAGCAGCTACCATCACACATAGTGCATTAAGAGGGGAAGAATCTAAGTATGGCATGGATTGACTACAAAAATGCATTTGATAACATCCCTCATTCATGGATAAACGAGTGCTTAAAAATGTATAAGATACACACTACACTGATCAACTACATTACAGTGACCATGAAACAGTGGCAGACCACTTTGCAATTAAGCAATGATAAAGGACAGATCATTATCCCAGGCATAACATTTCAAAGGGGAATATTCCAGGGTGACTCTCTGTCACCATTACTATTCTGTCTTGCCCTTAATCCATTAGGCTGTTTACTCAACAGCTTAGGCATGGCTATAATTTGACTCCTAGAAAACAACAAAGTGTAAAGACTTCTCACATTCTCTTTGTTGATGATTTAAAACTGTATAGCTCATCAGATGAGGAACTGAAAGAACAACTGCAAGTTGTCAAAACCTTTTCAGATGATATAAGAATGTCATTTGGTCTTGATAAATGTAGAAAAGCAACCTTTAAAGCAGGAAAACTGCAATGCCAGGAAAACATCAGTTTGGGACAAGAATGTGATATAAAAGAACTTGTGCAAGAATGAGTGTATAAATAATTGGGAACTGATGAAGGATCAGCAATAATATACAAACAAATACAAATAAAATTTAGTAAGGGATACTTCAGAAGACTTAAATTAATCCTGAAAACAGCACTGACATCTAGGAACAAAATCCAAGTTATAAACCAGTTTGCTCTTCCTGTCCTAACTTACAGTTTTGAAGTGATTGATTGGCTACAAAACGTGTTGGGTAAATTAGATAGGAAAACAAGAAGGATGCTTCATGCTCACCAAATGAATTATAAACATCAGTGCAGACCAAGATTATACATTCCTCATTCCAAAGGAGGGAAGGGCCTCCTTGAAACTGATTATATGTATAGATCTGCAATCGTGGGACTCCACATATATCTGCTGACCTCACAAGACTCAAACATAGTGAAAGTTGGAAATATGAAGAGAATAAATCTAAAATGACTTCTCTGCTTAAACTGGCAGAAGCATATTGGCTTCAAGCAGGAATGGAAATCAAACCAGAAGTAGATAAAAATCAGGCAGTAACTGAATGTGCCAAAAAACAAAAGAAAGAATATAAGGTGAAGGATCAGATAAGAAGGCAAGAAATGTGGAATGTGGAAAAATAATAAATATAGTTGCAAGTATAGAAAACGTTTGGCAGAACCTCATGTTGATCAGGAATGAACACAGGAATGGTTAAGGAGAGGCGAATTCAAACCAAGAGAGGAAAGGTTAATATTGGCGGCCCAAGATAATGGGCTGCATACACATTGGTTTATAAAGTCCATTGAACATGTGGGAGAAACAGACAAATGTAGGTTTTTTAAAACTGAAGTGGAAACAGTTGCACACCTTGTTGCTGGTTGCAACATACTAATGGCAGAAGTACTGTATACTGAAAGGGGTCTACTTTCATAGACCGAAGCGCCACGTCACCGACACCCGGAAGACCGAGACGGAACGACCGAACAGGTAGGTTACCGAAAATGCGAAATCCCGATGGCTGAGAGACCGACAACGGCAGAGTGTGAGCGCGATACGGTAAGTGTGCGAAAGTGAAAGATGTAGTATTGGGGAGCGGACAGGTAAGTGTACGATAGTGAGGGATATTAGGATAGGGTGTGGGAAAGGTGAGTGTGCGGTGCTGTCGGACTAAGGGTTCCGGTGAGGTAAGTGTGTGGAAGTGACGTAGAGCAGTGTAGGGTAGTGTTAAGTGTGTCAGGGTTAGAATGCGGGTGGAGTGAGTGTGCGATAGTGACGGGCTGAATGTTTTAGGGTGGGTTAAGTGAGTTAGGGTGCAGGTAGGGTAAGTGTGCGGTAGTGACTGTGTTGAGGTTTAGGGGTGGGTTAAGTGAGTTAGGGTTAGGGTGCAGGTAGGGTGAGTATGCGATAGTGACAGTGTTGAGGTGTAGGGGTGTGTTAAGTGAGTTAGGGTTAGGGTGCGGGTTGGGTA
This sequence comes from Protopterus annectens, assembly GCF_019279795.1. Classification (NCBI taxonomy): domain Eukaryota; kingdom Metazoa; phylum Chordata; order Ceratodontiformes; family Protopteridae; genus Protopterus; species Protopterus annectens. The sequence goes on along the minus strand of NC_056728.1, from coordinate 1,466,503,432 downwards.
AGTGTGCGGTAGTGTCGGACGTTAGGGTTAGGGTTTAGGTTAAGGTTAGTGGATATGTTGTTGTGTGCAATGTGTACTTGGCGTTTTTTGTGTCGGTGTTATGGTGTTCGGTATGTTGAGTTGTTGGTGTGGTGTGTTTTCGGTTGTTTGGGGTCGGGAACATGTGTGTCTGCGATTCGTTCGTTCGGTCTATGAAAGTAGACCCACTGAAAGGCATAATAATGTGGTGAAACTGTTACACTGGGGATTGTGCAAACATTATGGTACTGAAGTGGCTGAAAAACACTGGAAACATTAGTCACAAAGCATCATAAAAAATTAAGAAATCTACATCACTTGGGATCATCCATTACCAACAGTTCAAAAGATAGATACTAAAAAACTGGATATGGTGGTCCAAGAAGACAAGAGTAGCATTGATCATTGAAATTGCAACACCCAGTGACTACAGTGTCTTGCATACAGAGAGATTCAAAGTCATAAAATATCAGGATCTGTAGGCTGAAACAAGAGCACTGTGGAAGAAAGATACTCAGACAGTTCCAGTAGTAGTAGGAGCAATGGGTCTTATAAAAAAAAAATTACTGTCTGTTTAGACATGTTACCAATACACGTAACTACATATGAACTACAGAAGGAGTCATTTCTGGGCACATTGTGGGTGCTGCAATGGGAACTACTGGCTGACATCAAAGAGTGAAACAATACTAATTTCATGAGCTTTAATTGTATTTTGACTTAGGAATGGGGTCCATTCCCATCATGGTAGTAGAAACCCAAAAGACATGGAGATATTAAAAAATGCATTAAAAATCAGTTTAAGAACTACATCAGGTTCTGAAAGTCTGATAGTGTAGGTAAACTGGACTTGTTTAATTTGGAATGGAAAATATCTGAGTGAGTGGTACAGATGCAAAGATTTCAATACATTTTTAAATGTATACAGTGTGATCATCTATAGTACACATAAATCTTAAACTTTCATCTCCAGTATATTGAACCCTACCTCTTACAATGTGGAAAAATAGAAAAAAAATGCAGAATGACTTCTATGAATGTCAGATAGGAACTCACAGGATAGTTAAGAACTGCTTCTTTGTACTTAAAAAACATTTTTATGATTAATTACTAAGATACAATGTTATTTATTGTTGATATTTGTTGAAATAGTTCTCAGCAATCAAAAATCATACCCTGTAACCTCACAGACTGACCCTGATGTACTCTGTTAAAATGTTTGGTCACTGAACTAGATTCTTTTACATTTTCAATGTATCGAATGTGCTGTAAAAGTCTGGTCTTAAAAGCCCTTTTAGACACCCCCAGGGAATGATTTTGGAGAAAACAGATTTTATTCATACAGATAGAAATATTAAAAATAAACTTTTATACAGAGAAAATAGATTTTATTCATACAGACAGAAATATTAAAAAACTTTTATACAAAGAAGGTTTATATATATTGAAATTTGACACTTTGGTACCAAAGGGAATGAATATAGAGCTTAATTGGCGAGGTTTACTTTAATTATTTTGATAATTGGTGTTAATTAATGTATTTTGTGCTTAATTGTGTGTGTTCTATAAAGAATAGGTGTTTCTTAGTGTTTATCCTCCTTGAAGGCATTACTGCAGAGATGTCAGAGAATAAAAGTTTTTATCTGTGCTGTATGATCACCAGCTTTGTAGCACATTTAATATCTATGGACATCTCTTCAAGGTAAAAAAAAAAAGATCATAGTCCCACTATATGTCCCTCATCAAAACAATCACTAAATTCACTGCACCACTTGGAATATATTCCTATAAGCATCTAGTACAACTTGAAAGGCAACAAAGTTCTCCAATCAAGAAATGTGAAGTTCTGTATACCCATGAACTGTCCAGATAACAAAAACGCCCCAGCTTTACACTTTATTTCTCCCAGGCTGTTGCATAATATCTGACTTTTCTTACTCTGAATGACCTTTGTCTTCTTGATCTCTTTTACTTCTGCAGAACTAGTGGCAGTGTGAATAGTGCATTAAAACCCTTAACTTCCATCACCATTATAACAATACATGAGACATCCTTAACCTAACACGCCCCGTGCTGTTAAACAGACCCCATCTGCCTTTCAAGAATAGCAATTTCCTGGCTACTTTAAAAGATGTATTTGACTAGCTGATGGTTCTTTACAAATTCATCTTTGGGATGTCTTCTATCTGGTATTAAGCTCCCTGAGTAAAACAGCTCATGTGTCATAATTTTAATTGGGCACTAAGATAACCTTTCTGGAGATCTCTTAGGCCATAGGATTAAAGCCTGTTTATGAACTTATGAACCTCCATGGACTTTGGAGTCTTCCTTGCTGGAGTCTCTAAGAAGAGATCCCAAAGAAAAGAAGTGGCACATCGTTACTAGTCTATGTGAAGCTACCTTGTGTTAGTCTGATGTTGATTCCTGTGGTCTTGGTTTGCACACTCGAACCCTGATTGACATTAACAGATTAATGACACATTTATGTAAGCAGGGACTTGTGTATAGTGTCCAAGATGGAGGTATTTTTTTCTTTAACTGGATGGCTCGATTCAGCATTTAGCTAGATGTTTAACTGAGTTAACACAGCACATACTGTGGGATTCAATTACATACAAGAAATGATATATTTGATTGAAAGTTATTTCCATGCATTTACTGTTTATTATAACTTGCGGTGGTCAGAATTCCTATATGGCACAACAGTAGGTGGAGAGGTACTATATTATACCTATAAAAAGAAGCATTATGTTGGAGACAATAAATAAATTAATAAACTTAACATAATTTACCTAACTACTCAAAGCTACTGGAGGTGCAAGCCTTAGCATTACAATTTCATTAGCTATTTGCTATAAATTCATCTTTTTCTTATCAAAAGAAGCAGATCATGTAAAGCCACACTTTCCCAGACATTTGTAAGGAAATTTTGAAAAGATAATGCAATTTCCATTTTATGCTTTGTCATACAGGTTTGTATTTACTTTATGTTTATGTTTTTTGCTTTCTCTTATGCAAGGCTCTGATGCTGTCTATTGAGCATGGCACCCTGCTTGCTCCTTATGTGCAATCTTCTCCCCCGAGTAAGAGAGATTTGGCCCATTAAATTCATGGAGTGAGAGATGGACAACCCAGAGTGCGATGTCTCATCTGTGCACTGGGTGACACATGTGATATTAGCACTCTGCAACACTAACCTTCCCTACATGTATAGTTCTTCCTAAGGGTTAGGCATGCAGTAGGCCATGAGGCATATGTGTCTCAGTGTGGATTGTAATGAACTGGCCCTTTCCCCTTGTAGACTGAACCCTCCTTGGGAGCCATGGTCTCCAGTGTTACTTCAACCACAGAAGGATGGATGTACACTCCTCACTCCTACCTCAAGACTGAATAAAGTAGCTAAACTTACTCACTTCCACAACTGGGCAAACTCCTGACCAAGCAGTATATGACCTTCAGCAAAGAGCTAACCAGGATCCTAAAACTGTTATAGCAGGTAGCCTAGACAGCCTGCCTTTTCCTAGGATGGGCGAGCAGGTGTCAGTCACTCACTCCCATTGGTGCCCTCCATTTCCTATGCCACTATTCAAGCATGGATTATCTGGGTCACAGTAAGGGCTTTCTCCCTCTGTGCCACTGAAGTGAGTCTGTGCCTATTAAATAAATTGTAATGCATGGCATGTAACTCACTCTACATAATATATCTACTGTCACACATGCATATATATATATATGAAATGTGATTTTATGTATTGTGATTCAAATGGATCCACTTGTATCAGTCTGTTAGCTTATTGCCTGATAAATAAACCAGTTAGGAAACAAATAACAAGCAGTACACCTTTTATTGTCCGTTTATGCTAGCACACCTCCCCTATGTCCATGGTGATATGCACAAGCTACTGAGGTAAAGACTTGCTTCCACCACCCTAAAACAACTGCTGCAACAGTCGTTGGCTGAAAGCAAACAGGATTCACCTAATGCTTGGTGCCCTGTATTCTGTTAATGCCTGTGATTTATTACTCTAAGGACTTGCTTCCAGAACTCTGAAATAACTGTTGCACCAGTCTTTGGCCAAAAGCAAGCAGGCTTCATCTAACACTTGGTCCCCTGTATTCAGTTACTGCCTGCGACTTACTACTGTATGTTTTGCTTTTGCTATGTAAGTCTATTGTGGATAGCTCTAAGTGGCTTTACAGCACATTACCGGGATGTACTCATTACCTGCCACTACACTTCTCTTCCGTTTTCTCTGCTTCAATTATCTTCATCACAATATCCTGCCCTGCTATATGTTTCTCTAGTAAATTATTTTATTTGTCCTTAGCCCACCTAATTCCCAGTTCTAATTTTGGTCTCTTACTTATTATTTTATTTATTTATTGACATTTATTAACTGGGTTGGTCCAGCTGGGCTTGCAGCCCATTTTCAGTGGAGACCTGAGGAGAAAAGCTCCAAAAAAAACACAAACAGTTTACAGAGAATCAAACATTTGAGTAAAAAATATGGTCAAAATCACTTATACAAGAGCATTAGAGAGACAAAGCAGAAATGCAAACACATGATATATACATATCAATATTTTTACAGAGTAAAAATATATTTACATATTTACAAAAAGAGTTAAGTCCAACAGTATTGATTGTACAGTTTAATAAGTATCCGCAATAGTGGAGTACTTAGCTGTATGTGGAGGGACTGAAAAGGTATATAGTAGGGTAGTGGGGAGCTTAAGTAGGGGCTTGACAAGGACATATTTTGGAGTTGAGTAGATGAAGTTTGAGTTTTTCTTTAAAGAAGGATGGGTGAATGATGAAACAAATGCCTCTTGGGAGTTTGTTCCAGGCTTGGGTGATGGAGTGTTTATATAGGAGTTTGCCAGCTATTTATTTGGGTTGGTAGATTTGTAGTAGTTGCTGATTAGAGGTACGGAGAGTCTGTGGAGGAGTGTAGATAGAGATGAAGGAAGCGAGAGCAGGGCAGGATGAAGGTTTGTAAACCTTACACCTAAAACTCCCTGTTTTTCTTATTGCTGTTGTTTGTATTGCAATATACCTAATGCCTGCCTGTGAATTATCCCATTCATTTGCTTAGGAGTTGTAGTAATACTGTTAAGCCAAGCATTTAGCCTTTCCTTACTGATTGTTTGTTTTCTGGTCACACATGCATCTGCAACTGGATTCCCCTCTATGTAGTTGATGGTCAGAAATTTAAACCTAAAAGTTAAAATGCTTGCATAGTTAATTTTTCTCTCACATATCCCATGATTGATTGTGACATTTAAAAACTCCCTTCTGGTCTCTTGCACCATCTTTTACTGTCTGTTTATGCTAGTACACCTCCCCTTTGTCCGCGGTGATGTGTGCGAGCTACTGAGATATTACTTGACTGTTTTTTTTGTGTAGTCATGTTTTCTAATTGATTTTTGTTAGCGACTCTAACTTTGAAATGTGCTTTCAGCTTGATTTGTGTTAGCAACTTTTAACTCTGAAATGTGCTTTCGGATTGATTTGTGTTAGCGACTTCTAACTCTGAAATGTGCTTTTCACATTTATGAGTCTGCTTCTAGAGAGCAACCATTGTTTTCTATTCATGTTTAGAATTTTACTGATGCATGTTATTGTCATCAGACATTTCTTGTTCTGATTTCAATAGTGCTAAATACTGATATGCTTTTTACTGTGTTAGACATTCCTTATTATTATTTGTTTATACTGCTTTTACCTAAACATGCTTCTATAGTGCTCAGTTTTTCACAGTATTGTTTGAACTGTAACTGCTGCTGCATTCAGCTTACATTACTATTGACTCTCATCCTATGTTTGCTGCTGTTTCACTACCATAACTGACTATAAGCTTTACCTTTTCTCTCTTCCCTGGCCAAAAGTTATCAGACTTGCTGTTGACCTTTTAGGTCCTCTTACAGGTTCTCTACCTATCTCCTGGTTACTTTCTCTTTTCTGTTGACCACCTCACTATTTATACTTCTCATTTTTGTATCTTCAAAATGTGCCATTCCTCTATTTTTCATTTTCTTAGGTAAGGACATGATTCTACCTCCCTAAGATAATTGACACAACCTCAGTTGGCCTAAAGCAAACAGGCTTGACCTGATGCTCAATCCCCTGTATTCTGTTACTACCTGTGACTTACTACTGTATGTTTTGCTTTTGCTATGTAGCTCATATTATTTTGAATACTTCTAAGTGGCTTTCCAGACATCCCCAGGATGTACTCATTACCCCTTACTACACTTCACTTCCTCTTTCGCTACTTTGTCCTTAGTCTACGTTATTCACAGTTCTAGTTTTGGTCTCTTACTTATTACACAGAAAACTCCCTGTTTTTCTTATTGCTGGTGCTTTTACTACAATCTACCTAATGCCTACCTGTGATCTATCCTGTTCATTTACTTAGTAGTTACACTAGTAGTTTTAAGTCAAGCATTTAGCCTTTCCTTATTGATTTATTTTCTGGTTACACATGCATCTGTGTCTTGATTCTTCCTGCTCCATTTGTCCTCACTAAACTCGGGCTCAGAAAGCTCCCTTACTCTAGTCCAAATCTCACCCACCTCAACTACTCCTAAACTTATACTTCCAATCCTCCTCCCACTAATCAAACCAACCAATCAAAACAATCTTTGTCCTACACATCACTGCTCCCTCCCCCACACATCCACAAAACCTTCTTTATCCTACATCACACTTCAATCCCTATCTTATTTTTACCACAACCATAACTTCTTTTTTTATCTGAAAAGCACTCACCTCCCACTATATTATCATTTTCTTTCTAATTACAACATTTCCAAAACCTAACTACACACTTTACAAACCAACATCATCTCCCCCTCAACACTAACACTCAATCTCTCATTCCTTTGTTTTTCATTTCCTGCTTCAACAAATTATCATACATTCCCTATCAGTTCCCATATTACTACAATAACATTGTCCATAGCTAATCCTTATAATACAAAAAGTGTCTCAAACATATCACCAAGTCTACTTAATACTTATTCACTACTACCTCTAAAAATAAAACCTTTACAATACAATTCCAAAGTCATTAAGTCAAAATTTTAAATAATAAAAATCCACTTTTACATTAAAAAAAAAATTCTACCTACGTTTAATTTATCTTCCTCTCTGATGATATTCACCCCAATCTAGGACCAACCACTACCCCTGTCCTCCTCCATACCCCTATAAACTCATCACACAACAAAAATCTGAAATTCATTACCCTCAATTTGTATCTAAATCTCAGACTTTCATGCTTGGGTAGCATTACATACTCCTGATATCTTAGCTGCCACAGAAACATGGCTTAAATCTAATATAAAACATGTCAAAATACTGCCCCAAGGATATAATTTAATCAGACTAGACATATTACCATAAAAAAGTGGAATTGTCTTATTTTACAAAAGTGACTTCACTGTTACAAATTACTCTGGCCATATCCTCAAATTTGATAATACTGAACTACTCATAACTGTGCTAAAACTAAACAATTCAAGGAATCTATGCATAGTTGTCATTTGCATCTCCCCATCTCAAAACATTGCCATACTTGAAAACATCTTATCATGAATTACTAAAAATATCTCTTATGAAACAATAATTCTTGGTAATGATAACATTAACTGGATAGCTTTTACATCTACTTCTCGTACCACCTCAATGAGCCTTTTTAATTTCTCTCAAGTTGTAACACCCACTACATGGTTTGATAAAAATAGCATACTAGGATTAACCTTAGACTGGATTCTAGTATCTGATCTGTGTAAGTATACACAATCTGGTACCCTTCCTAACACTCTTAGTGATCACCTGACATCCTATACCATTAGAATATCAAAACATACCCCCAGTAGACATGTATACAAGACAATCCATAACCTAACAAAATTCAATATGCAGATCTTTCTAAACATATTAAATCTACTAATTGGACTATACTAAAAACACATCCTCTTGATGAAGCTGTAAATATGTTTAATACCAAATCCCTAACCACTCTAAATAGATAAGCTCCTACGCGGACAAAAAGAATCAAAATCAATCATGCCCCATGGCTATCATATGCCACAAAACAATTAATATCCCTAAGAAAGAAAGCATGGAATGAATGTCAAAAATCTAAATCCCTGACAAATTACAATATTACAAAGAACTATGAAATAAAGTAAAAAAATCTCAGTATTACTGACAAAAAGGAAAGTCTGCACCAACCAGCAATCTATCACCTCTTATATCCCCAAATAATGTTGGTCATCATTCAATTCACTTCTCAAACCAGGCACAAAACAAAATCTAAGCTCTCACCCTGATAAATTTTCTAGTGAAACTGCCACACTCTTCAACTGTCACTCCATCGACAATATCTCCAACCTAGTGTCAAACAATGCCCATAATCTACCTTCTGTAGATCAGTCCCCTACTTCAAATAGTTCTATATCGACTATAACAAATACTGACATCACGCCATGTCCCACTGCTACTGCTCTTACCCTTTCACTCCACCCAGTCTTTACCAATCTCATAAAGAAACTTCTATTAAAGCTCAAACCTAGTTCAACCTCTGCAGATAACCTCCCCGCAGAATACATGAAGATTGCTGCTGAGGCCATAGCTTACCTAATCTTATCAACAGATCAATCTCAGAATCATATGTCCCAGACATCTGGGAAAAGTCATATGTTATCCATATCTACAAAGGAGGCAATTCCGTTGATCTATCCAACTACCCCCCCATTACTATCCTATCACCTTTGTCCACAATACTTGAAAAATGTATCCATTTACAACTCAGTAGTTATCTTGTCTATAACCCACTACTGTCTCCAACACAGCATGGCTTCAGACCATATTACAGCACTTCAGCCACTTTCTTATCCTTCATGGATACCATAAATTATGCTAGAGACTCCAATCAACTTGTTTCTGCACTGTTTCTAGACCTCTCTAAGGCATTCAATGCAGTCTCTTGCACTAAGCTATTACACAAACTTTCCTCTCTTGCTTTCACATCCCTCTCTCTTGCATGGTTTAAAAGTTCCTGTCAGATAGACAACAGTCAGTTAATTGGCATGGTTGTCTTTCCCTCTTCCTACCAAACATCAGAGGTATATCCTCAAGGCTCCATCGTTGAGAGACTTCAGTTCAACATCTTTATAAATAATCTTCATTTTTCCTCTACGAAATCCAAATTAATCCAATATGCAGATATTATTTCTCATCAAATCACCTACTTGACCTGTAGCTCATTACCAAGAAGTTTTTTCATCTACTGAATTCTGGTTAAACAACTCCTAGTTGCTGCTTAACCCTAATAAAACAAAAACACCTACTTTTCTTCCAAAAGATCAAATAGAAAATTGATCAAATTTTAAAATTCTTTCCCTAAATAACACTCTAATTTAAGAAGTCCCATATACTAAGATACTAGGGGTAATCATCAATGAAAACCTAAAGTTTGATCTTCATATCCAAAACAACATTACAAAAAAAAAAAAAACACCAGAAACTAGGCATGCTTTACAGACACTTTTCTTTACTGATCCACCAGACTCACTCTTGCTAATACATACTTGTTACCCTCCCTGCTATACTGCACAAATATCCTTACTAATATCCAGATCTCCCTCTTATCAAAACTTGAAACCTACTACAACAAAACAACAACATTCGCCATTCTCTCTCCTGATTCCACTCACCACTGCCCCTCTCTGCAATCATTGAGATGGCTAGATCTACCTCAATGTCTCAAATTCATGCAACTCTCAACAGCCCACATTATATATAAATCCACTGCCTGCCCTGTTCTAATTTCTGTTCTTCCTAGCTACCTTCCTACTAGATCTCTAAGATCCAAAGACAAACTTCTATCTGTTCACAAGCCCAATAAAAAATTGGGAAAATGCCACTAATCCCATTACATTGCAAAAGCCTGGAATGATCTTCCCACAAATATTAGAACAAACTCCAACTTTCTGTCATTCAAATACCCATTGAAAGAATTCCTAAGGAAAGCATGAATCTGTTTCTTGCTCTAATCCCACTTAATTACTTTATCCCCTTCACTTTAACTGCCTCTCCAATGACCTTTTGCACCTTTAACTATCTCTTCTACAACCTTTTCTCCTATCTATACTCTAATTATATTCTCTCCATCCTACTTTCCATTTATACATACAATATGGCCTACATCTCTGTGACCCCATACCTCTCTCCTCTCCTCTCACACCTATTACTCTTATTGCAGACTTCCTTTCCAATCTTCATGCTCTTATCTTCCCATGTGCATCTCCTAGTGCTGTTTATCCTTTCCTTTCTCCTTTTTCTTTTCAAGTTGTCATAAAATTCCTCCCTGTAACCTTGTAAATATCCGGTATATTTCTTCCAGTGAAATTCTTGACATGCATATTTTTTTAATTCTTCTGTAAGAGATTCATAGTAATCACTTACCTTGGAGCTTTTTTCCCCAGGTCTCAGCTGAAAATGGGATCCTAGGACTCCAGTCAGACTTTCCCAGTAAATAAATGTCAAATAAATACATACATACATGCATGCATACATGCATACATACATACAAACATACATACTGTACATGCGATGAACATGAATCTTTACTTTTTCCAGTTCAAATTCACAGCATTTGTTTGTTCTGTTATCCTAGATGCCTTGCAAACTTGCATGTTGCTATTTTAAACTGCATAGTCAGTATAAAATGTGTCTGATTAGTACTTTGGTCTATAGCATCATGATGTGATGATTTCATAATGATAATACATATATATATATATATATATATATATATATATATATATATATATATGTATATATATACAGTGATTAGAAGCAAGATTGTCAGTGCAAATATTCTCTACCTTTTATTTTTGCTATCTTATATAATGTTAATGGTGATGATAATGATTATAGTAATAGTATGTATTAGTCATAGTAATATAAAGGACAGTAAAATAATCCCATTGCTTTTCTGCCATCTTTGCTGAATGTATATAGCGATACCACCACCTTTTGCTTCCATCTTAAGAACTCGTGACTGTGGCTTTCCTTTGGAAATTAGTGCATGGGGTATTGGCTGGGCAGTTGTAGTGCAGTGCTCTCTGATTGATGAGCTACATTGGTCAAAATCATAAAAGGCATAGTGAAGGTGTATAGCGTGTTCTTATGTCCTTGTTCTCCCCTCATCATTTCTACAATCATTAAAGTTTTGTGTCTTAGTTAAAATTGCTCTGGCCCTGTGATGCTCACTCAGAAACACAGGACAAGCAATTCCTCCCTGAAATAGTTTTAGTCTTCTACCCTTATCCATACCTCTCAAATGTACCTCATTACGAGGAACATACCTCATTTGGGGTCTTAAAATGTTCATGTTCCTTGAAGTTCCTCAAAGTTCTACATTGAAAGAGTCTGTCACACATTCAGTGTTAGGAATTTTTTTAAAGTAAAATCCATGATAAATAGAAATTAATCATATTAATTCATTAAAGGATCTTCTTTGTAAGTAAAACCAGCATATTTTAACCATCCTATGACCTTCCTAGTTGACGTTCTTAGTAAGCCATTAGTATGTGTTCCACATTTTGCCCATTTGTTCCACAATATGAAGGTGAGTGTTCCTTATTTTGGAGATGAAAGGTTGAGAGCTATATCTTTTTAACTTCATGTGGCAGTATTAAACTGCTATCTAATCTGTATAGTCTTCACAACTGCAGAAATAAAGTGGTATGACTGATACATTGTTACAAAATAAAATAAAATAACAACAAGCATCCTTTCTCTGACTTCTGCTATGTGCCACTGCAGTTTTGCTTAATACCACAGTGAAATTATGTTTCATAAATGCATAATATGTGCATTCAGAGCTACAAGGTGCAATCTGCTAGAAATAATGGTCAGGATTCATGAATGCGTATTAAGTCACACTAAGCCTGTTTGCTTAAAGAATAGTGATGAGCAGGTGATAAACAATTCAGAAACAACGCAGCACAACATGGCCAGCTCATATACAGGGCGTAGCAGAGTCATATGCTAATAGGCATATAATGAGTCATGCTGTGTGCTAATGAAGTAAAAACATACACAGCAGAGTGAATGAGAACTGTATAAATAATGTGCAGGCACATCATGCCTAGGATAGTACCAAATTCAGTCAAACTTGTATATGTAACATATATGCTGCTGCTCCTGTCACATACATGTATAAAGCCAAAGTAAAGTCAGCTTGGTTAGTGCTTTGGCACCTGATGCAGCAGACAAGGGTGAAGTGCCATGCAAATCATGGATGGAGAAAGTCAGTGGCTCTTAAAACTAGGAAATCAAAAGCCATACTAGAGGGTGAAGTGGAGGTCTATCAGGGGTAACATGTCGGCATATGTCCAAGTTAGTTATAATAACTATTACCTGAATGTTTGAAGAAGCATACATAGTTAGGTCGCAGGGCTTAGGCAGTTAATATGTTCATGGCAGCGCCAAGGTTAGATGAGTTAAGACACTGTACACAATGTACTCAGTTTCAGGATGTAGGGTGGGAGGTTCGCATAATGGCTAAAGTGTTACCTTATAGACACAAGGTGCAGGGTTTGATTCTGACATGTGGTAATTGGCCAGGCTTATAATAACCCACATGGGCATTTAGCCTTGTACTAATCTATAAATCTATGCAAAGATGAAAACATCTTGGTGTATGGTAGGATGAGGTCCTCAACAAATGGGTTTCACTACTGATGATCTGAAGGGTTCTCCACACTGGGGCTTCTCTCACCTCTAAGGGACAAATAGGCTTGAGGCCATTAGTGGGGAGGCTTAATGGTGAGCACCGCTTAACTTTTCTATCAAGTATTTTTTTAACAATGGCATGCATTCTTTTTATTATATATAATTTATCTATATTCAGTATTTTTTTCATTAATCTTCATCCATTCATCCTCATCTACAGCCATTACCATCCACAGTTTACTAGCACACTAGGAAATTGAGCTATAGTAGTAGGTATTTCCTCCATATTTTAGGCACATTGTGCACAAGCACACACAAACACGCGCACACACACACACACACACACACACACACACACACACACACACACACACACACACACACACACACACACACAGCCCCAGACAGACAAGCACAGACACACACACAAAAACACACATGCGCACGTGCAGTTAGCGCACCCATAGAAACACATGTGCATGCTTACACACACACACACACGCACACACGCACACACACACACACACACACACACACACACACACACACACACACACACACACACACACACACACACACACACACACACACACACAACCTATGGACAAATTAGAGTCACAAATCCATCTACTGACTGTCTTTGAGAGGTGGGAGGAAACTGGATTACCTGGAGAAAACCCACACAGACACAGAGAGAATATGCAGACTCTGTACAAAAAGCATTCCATCCAGGAGCAGAACTGCAGAACTAAATGGAATGAGGTGAATATGCAACTCAATAATTATATTTTTCATTACATTGTATATACTGTTGGTTCTTATAATCTTGTTCTTTATTCTACCTATATTTTTATTAATTTGTTCCAGCAGAGTGGCATTGTTGGGTATTTTGATGCTGTAGCATTTTTTGCTTTACACTTCTCATATAATTTCATGGGAATATCTTTGGGAAATATTGCCTCATATTCTTGCAATTTTATTTATATGGTTGATATTTGCTCCACTCTTGATTTTCCCTGATGACTTCTTTGTCAGTTTGATATGTTACCCCTATGTTTCTCTGCTTAATGTGGATTTTTCCTTTCAATTAACTGCCTTGTTCCTTTAATACCAGTTCATTGAAAATGTTATATTTGCTGTGTATATGGTCCAAAGACAGAATTCAGAGAAATGTTTTATACTCTGGAGGGGTGCAATGCATAGGCAAGTGAGTAGACAATGTATGTAGCATTCAGTAATCCTGCACTGTTTTTACCTACGAATGGTAGTTTGGTACGATGTACTAAAAGCAGTGCTGGTTACATGGTTAAGTAAGCTGGAGAACTTGAATATGTATCGATACCTCATTCAAAATATACCCACCACATACAAAATACAATAAAAGTCTATTCAGAGCTATAGCCCAGATCTAAATATCTGTACCTATATTTTACCAGCTCAGAGTCTACTTCGTTAATGGGCCAATCGATACAGTACAGTGCTCTGATCCAGCACATGCTATGTGTGGGTACTTATGGGTATTAACATATTTTCCCACCACTTACACATACATAAAACAAGATAAATGTACATATGCAAGTATATTTCATTTAAAATATATTTACATGCAGTATTCTGTGACACCATCCAGTACACAAATGTTGTCCTTGTCTAGCAGCACTGTATGTCCACTTCTTTTGCAGAATTCCATCAAACTTCAGTTGAGATACTCCCAATTAATTACACCAGTAAACAAATAAAATGAGAGCAACCACAATGGAAACCAATTTGTAACCAAAAAATACACCAGGAATGAATTCCAAAGCAAAGTCGCTGAGCTAAGAAGATAAAAAACAACTGCTATGATTGAAAGTTAAAAACAAGTTGATTAACAACAAAGTTTAATGCTTTTATCCCAATTATCTTAATGATTTCTTTAGAACAAGTAACACTTGTAAAACAGCTATTTAAATAGCATTGCTAATTAATTGCCTAATAGATCACGCAATAACTTGTTCCCATATTAGAAGGCAGTTTATGCACTGCATAGCGAGCGGTTGTTCACATGTTAAAAAATAGGTACCTAAATACAGATATAAATATATGCATATAAAATATAAGCAACTGATAAAAGTATGTAATCAAATATATACAATTTTATAAAACTCTTTTTGAAAAATCATTTTAAAACCACTTTAAACATGGAAAACCTGGGTTCTTAAAATCAACCATATTCACAGCTTAACTGCTCTTAGTCTAACTACACTACCCAATGAAACCATATGATTTAAACCAGGGGTGGTATTGCATCTAGCCTTAGCTGCCATAGCAATTCACGATACTCTAACTTGCTTTTCCAAGGACCACCCCTTGGATTGGTAGGTACTACTTCCTGAATGAAAAATAAAAAAACTAATTGCTAGTGCATGTTAACTTATGATTATAAAGTGCATTATTTTCACTTCTGTGCTCTAAGTCATAGATGTTCTCATAAATTTGCTTTTTAAAGCAAATTCAGTTTTTCCTATGAAAAAATGACTGACAAAAGTATCAAAAAACAATGCGAGCACCTCCTTTTGTATTGCAATTGTGTGCACAATCTAATTTTATTTCATAATGATGGTATCTTGTTTTAAAGAACTTCTCTAGTAAATAAATTTACATTGTGCCCAGGACCCACACTTACCTGTACCTTTAGGTTCTCTATGTAGCCCTGCAACTGTATTTAATACATTATTTCTTTCAAGTCTTTCTTTAATGTTCATGTGCCTTTTACATGTAAATTGCGGACCCGTCCTAAAATCTGTTTTAATTCATCATCACTTTCACTGAACCTCCAGTTATTAATTAATATCTGTTTAACATATTCTTGTCTGAAACTGCATTGTCCACTGTTGTAATTTAAGTTCTTCAGCATGTTACTGTTAAGGCATGTTAACACCTCACTTCCAAGTAGCACAATAAGCATTTATAAAACTGTTTTGTATTACTACCTAATAGAGGCAGTATCCTATGAGCATGGACACCACACCAACTAGTTAGCAGTACATTGAAACATAAATAGTGATACTTTGTGCGAGTTTACCACTCAGAGACTATTTTGACTTGTAACCCTAATAATAACTGAATTGGCCAAAAAAACTAAGGATTTTATTATGAATTCCCTAATTAATAGAGAACCGTAGCCTTAGAAGGAACTTACTCTTTTATTTCGTTGTCAGCCCCCCTTTTTTCTCTGAATATATAGGTAGTTGCGGAGCTGTGCAAATCTCCTGCTTTCAGTCTATCTCACAAGGCTACAAATACCTGAGCTGACCATTATTTGCAACTTTTGTTTTTGTTTTCTCTACTTGCTATTAACCCCAACCTTCGAATTCTACACTACGAGCCATGACACTCATCTATTTTCAAAATTTTACAGTGTACATGAGTTTCACTCACACTGATTAACTAGGAATAGTAGCAGCCTTAGCTGACTAACAGGTGTCGATGACTAGTCTTTGAGACAGTGTCCATAATGTTGTTTGTTGTCATCCTCTAAATCACAGATGGGCCTACCAGAGGTTAATATGCCATCACCGTCAGGGCAAGGACATTTTCAATCACTACAGTGTAGACTGGGATGCAATATGGGTGCTAATAACCATTTGTAACCCACACATGGAATTAAGTCATTACAGCGTCATGACACCTCCAGGAGTTTTTTGCCGTTACATCCTGCTGACACCTCTTGGCATCAAATATTTTCTAATTCATATTTGGATTAATAATTCCAAAACCGTGATGCATACATGCTATAAAATGATTTTGTCTTAATATATACATGATGGGCAACACAACTACCTAGTCTAGTGCTGCTAAGGAACATCATGTATTATTGTTATTCTATTTATTTATATTGCCATAATTTTCATATGTATTACATTTCATATATATTAAAATATAAATATCTCAACAACTAAGTAAAATGGACAAAATTGCTTAGCATCATACCAAAGCTCAAAGATGGACAAACATAATACTGCTGATAGATTGTATGTGTGTAACTTTAGTGGTTACTAAGATATTGCAATCTGTTTATCAAATAGTAGAAAACATTATTCTATTATTTCAGGCCTTGAAAGTAATGAATACTGCCACTGTAAGGATGTGTTTGTGCTGAACATTTTGCCATTTACATTTCTGTAATAACCATATAGCCATTATAGCTCCAGAGATATGAAAATTTGTACGAAATGTAAGAGCATAACTTTTTTGTTAAAAGCTCAGCCATTGGTAGTTAGAGCACAAACCTTTAGAAATTCATTGGACTGAATCACTTAAGTGTGATGCATGGACTGCCCATTTCAATGGAGAGAAATATTTGTGTAGCATTAATCATTCTTGCTATGTGGACCTTTATGCTTCTGATAGAGGATATGATAGACATTTCACAAGTATCAGTTTTGCAGATCATACATGATGCTGCAGCATGTGAAGGAGAATATATTGTTTCCATGGACAGCAGAAGACAGAACCACCACTGTACATATATTTTACAACATGGCTAATTTCCCTGATATTCTGAGGACCACTGGTATAACCATTGGTTGTGCCCACATGTCCAAAAAGACTTCACCTGTTCTACACAGGGATCTGTGTTTTGACTATAAGAGTTTTCATGTCATAAGCTGCCAGGTAGCATGCAATGTGCAGTGTATTTTTTATAATTTAACTGTGTGACATCCAGGCAGGTCACCTGATTTCCACATCTGGTACATATGCATTCTCTGCCAGTGTCTTGTGCAAGATGACTTCACACAAAGTTTTCTACTTGGTAGATCCACACATTGCCAAATACACAGACCAGGATTGAAGGTCCCAATTTAAACAGGCAACATGCCTCTTGTGTGTTACAGGAGACATTGGATACACCTTGGAATCATGGCTGATGACTTGCAGCCTGGATACATCTGTAGGTGCTCTGAAACATGTGATTTAAACCTGCTGTCAGTTACTTGCGTTATCTGTCATGTTGAAAAATATTTCTTTCTTTCTTTCTTTCTTTCTTTCTTTCTTTCTTTCTTTCTTTCTTTCTTTCTTTCTTTCTTTCTCTCTTTCTTTCCCCATTCTTCTTTGCAAAAGCATTATAAATCTGTCAGATTGTGAGGGTATCTCTTGTGCACAGCCCTCTTAAGGTCACTCCACAGATTTTCTATTGCATTTAGGTCTGGACTCTGGCTAAGCCATTCCAAATCATTATTTTTTTTCTGGTGAAGCCATTCTTTTGCTGATATGGATGTATGCTTATGGTCATTTTGTGTTGAAAGGTGAAATTCCTCTTCATCTTCGGTTTTCTGGCAGATGCCTGAAAGTTTTTGGCCAAAAGTGACTGGTATTTGGGACTGTTCATAATTACCTCCACCTTGACTAAAGCCCAAATTCCAGCTAAAGAAAAGCAACCCCAAAGCATGATACTGCCCACCAGCATGTTTCACCGTGGGGATGGTGTTCTTTTGGTGATGCAAAGTGTTGTTTTTGCACCAAATGTACCTTTTAGAATTGTGGCCAGAAAGTTCAACCTTGGTTTCATCAGACCACAACACCTTTTCCCTCATGCTTTTGGGAGACTTGATGTATTGTTTTGTAAATTTTAGCTGGGCCTGGATGTTTTTCTGTGTAAGTAAAGGCTTCCATCTTGCAAAACTACCCCATAGTCCAGACATATGGAGAATATGGGAGATTGTTGTCACATGTAGTACACAACGATACTTGCCAGAAATTCCTGGAGCTCCTTCAGTGTTGCTGTAGGTCTCTTGGCATTCTCCCTGACCAGTTTTTGTCTTGTCTTTTCATCAATTTTGGAGAGACAACCAGTTCTTTGCAATGCTACTGTTGTCCCATATTTTTTCCACTTTTTGATGACTGTCTTCACTGTGTTCCAAGATATATCCAATACTGTGGAAATGTTTTTGTACCCTTCCCCTGACTGATACCTTTCAAGAATGAGATCCCTTTGATGCTTTGTAAGCACTCTGTGAGCCATGGCTTTTGCTGTAGCAGGCAACTGAGTAAATGTCCGGAAAATCCTACTAGGACAGCTGAACTTTATTTGGGGTTAATCAGAGTCTCTTTAATTGATGGCAGGACTGTACCCAAGAAGACTGAATGATGTAATTAAATCAAAAGGTGCTTCAACAAATTATTAGTTTAAGGGTGTGCACATTTATGCAACCAACGTATTGTACATTTTTTTAGTTTTTTTATATTTTCCTCCTAACAGATTTGTTTGTTTTTCAATTGAATTGTACAGACTATATGTGACATTAAAGGTGGGAAAAGTTTTGAAATGATTTATTGTGGTCTCATTTTTTATTTCACAAAAACCTGGCATTTTAACAGGGATGTGTACACTTTTATATCCACTGTACATAGTTTGTCAGGTTTTACATAAGAATATTTTTTATAAAGACTTGTTCAAATTCTAGGACATAAGAAGATAAGATAAAGAGAACATCCCAAAGAAAGGAAGGAGGGCAGGATCTACCAAGAAGAAAAATATGACATGATAGAGGAGGATATAGTTGTGATAATAGTGCATTAAGTTTTGTGCAGCAGAGAGTTATGGCACAGGTTCACATAGATATGTACGTACTAGTTTAACCAGGGGAAGTGTAGGTGCAGAGCCATTTGTCTGTCAGGTTTAGTTGTAATTTAAATTCTTTCAGGTTGCAAACTGTTTTTAAATGGATTAGGATGGCATTCCAACTATTAGCAATGCATTGTGAATATAGGGAGCATCTTGCATTTTTGTTAGGTTTAGTTATGGAGAGTAACGATTTGTCATTTGACCATAAAGATCTGTCAGTAGTATAAGGTTGAATGATGGAGTGAAGAGATATAACTTTTTCAGATTTGTGCAGTTGTTTGAAGGTTGTAATTAATTGTGAATACACTAGGGAATTGTTTAGTTCGAGCCTTAGTTATTTTAGAGAGAGGCAGTGATGTGCTCTGTGTTGTTGGTTGGTTGCAAATTTTGGCTGCTTTATTGTAGCACTGCTCTAGTTTGGGTGATACAGACGAGTTGAGATCGGTTAAGATAGGAGAGACATATAATAGCATGAGAAGTAGAAAAGAAGGGGTTATGCTTTGCCTAGCAGAGTCGGTGAAGCAGTGTTTTACTCTAAAGAGGCAGCCAAGTGTTCGTTGTGCATTCTTTACGGCTTACTGAAGCTATAGATAACATTTCCAGTGGTTGTCTATAATCATGCCTTGTAGTTTGGTGTGGGATACCTATTTTATACTAGTCTTTTTGTATAAGAGTATATTAGTTTTTTGGGGGGAGGAGAGAGAGTTGGTGTGAACAGTGCTAGTTTATTTTTTTTTTAATTTTATTTTAGGATTTCAGAGGAGTTGTGAGTTGCATGGGTAGTGTCCTAGCGAACATATTACAGTGGATTAGACTGGTTAGTTTGCATGTTATACTATGGTGACCTCTTTAACTACTCTCTTTAGGTCATTGATAAATAAGGAAAACAGAGGTGGTCCTAGGATCAAGCCATGTGGGACTTTAATGGATATAGGAAGGAAAAAGGAGTAATCATCTTACCATTTAATTGTTTGGGATTTATTAGCAAGGTAACAACAACGAAAAAAAATGTTAAGTGAGTAGAGTCATAGCCCATAGGAATAAAGTTTAGCTGGGAGAATTTGATGATTGACTGCGTCAAATATCTTGCTTAGATACAGAAATAGGGCTGAGGGTAGAAGACTTGAACTGAGAACCTTAGAAGGGTAGTGCTTATAGTAATTTATGTAGTAAGCTGAGCGTGATTACATCTTTCTGTGATTTTGAAAAAGTGTAAGAGAATGGTGATTGGTATATAGACTGAGAGTTTGGTTGATGAGCCTCCTTTCTTGACAGGTATTATATAATATTTTTTCTGTAAGGCGGGGATGAACTGTTTAGGATAGAGCAGTGTATTAGAACTGAGACAGAACATGCAAGGCTATCTGCAGTGAGTTTGAGGTATTCAGGTGGAAGTCCAGGGACAGTGGTTATTGTCTTAAGGAAGCGTGGGTATTTTTTTTCAGTGTAGATGTTGGCACTGGAATGGGTTTAAAGCATAGCAGGCTTTAGGCACCAGCAAACCCTGTGGTCGCTGGGGGCCCCCAACCACAGCGTTATCTTATCCTGATATTTTGTTACATGTCTGTCAAACCAACAAAAGCTAGTATAGCATTCTTGTATACTTAATAAACCACATGGATAACTCTTATTTACACCTCCTTTAAAATTCACAGATATTTCCGGTTGTAGTAACAGTGTTTTGTCAAGCAACAGCATCAGAATTCTATTAAATATTTTACCACTGACATAATGCCGCTGGCTTAGTTAAATCCTACTGTTAGACGTTTTCTCCACTTGCTATACCCGTGGCTGCAGGGGGCCCTCATCAATCATCCTTGACTGTGTGGAGACCCCACAAAAGCTGCTGCTGGTTGGGGAAAAATGAGGAAGAAAAAAATTATTAATTTACTAATTATGCTCTTTAACCTGAACAGGGCTGTGATATGACCCTTTTAGGATGAAGCTGATAATGAACATGAGCAAGGTAAACACTAGAGAGATCAGCAGCCCAGAGTGACTCATCTTGGTGCAAATTTTGGATTTCAAGAAGAGCTGATACTTCTGATAATCAGGGATGGTTTTCTCTTTCAGGTAGCTTTATAAATACAAGCATAATACCAGATAGTATAACTCTCAATTACTTTTACTCTAATGCACTTAACACATTAGTAGATTAACACGTTTTGGATCAACACATATTTTTGGACCTTAAGTATAAAACTTAGATATCTGGATTGATTGTTTGTAATCCTAAATGATTAACCAGCAAATCAAACTTTTTGCAAAGGAGAAAGCAAATGTATGAACAAAATCAGGGAAGGTCTGTGAAATCAGTGACAGTGACAGGCATGCATTACACCTCAATGAGGTAAATAAAAGTGACTTACCACTGCTGGTGTTTGACAACTGCTAAACAGCAGTCACTGAACTGGTGTGGCAGTACCAGTGTTGCAAAATATACTGCTATTTGCTGAAATAACTACAAAACTAGGACTGCTATGGGTTATGCTTGTGCGTGTGTAAAAAATATCACTGATTTTTGTATGTGCATGCACCCAATAATGCCAGGACACATACATTAATCTTCTGGGTATCAGTAAAAAATATACTTAACAAGTAATTATATTTCAAAAGTAAGGCATAAGATATATCACAGAACATTCAGACACTTTGATCTTCTTGGAGTCTGGTGGCCCCCACTCAACAGACTGTATAAATGGATACTGGGGGCTCCCTTAATCATGCTTGACTCTGTGGGGACCTCCACAAAAGCTATTGCTGGTTGATAAAAAATGAGGACAAAAAATGTTTCAATTTTCTGATTGTGCTGTTTAACCTGAACAATCCTGAGATATGACCCTTTTAGGATAAAGCTGATAATAACCTCAGGTTTCAACCATACCCATTCTAAAACCAGACCTGCTCAAATGTGTGTTTACAAAAAGCTGCTGGGGATCTGGGGATTGTGTGGTTATTGCAATTTTAATTTTCATCACAGTCAAACCATAGAGGTGTGCACATGAAGTCATTATAGCTTGTGACTGAGCTGAGGACAGTGTGGTGATTGTTTCTTTTACTTTTCTCACAGACCTCAGAAGTGTAAAAAGAAGGTTACTATAGCTTGTGTAGGGGTGGTGTACTGTCTAAGAGCAACAAATTAGAATATATTACTGAAATCATTCTCACAATCACACATCAGGCACATATACATGGGTCTGTCTTTGAGATTTAGGGGGGAGGAAGCATGCTATGTATACATATATCAGCAGTCACTTGAAATATATGGCTAAGGCAATTTAAACCTCTGCTTTCATCCTAGTCTAACACCAGAGGGATGTATAGGCAGTGACTGTCTTTTGTGGGGGATTAGGGAAGGAGGCAGTATTCCCTAGATGAGACTTATGTATTTCCACAACTGGATTGTTAGTTTATTGTGAGCTACTATTTTGTCAGCTTTGAATATTAAACCTTGGGCACAACTTATGTCTTCCTTGAAAAAAAAAATAAGACTGAAATTATTTTCTTTTTCATAATTTTTGTTTAGGCCACCATTAGAGTAAAATGCTGAGAAAATGCTCTAAAATGCATTCTAGGGCACATATATAACCCCTATCTCTTATCGGGCTCCAGCTTAACTGAGTTACTTTCTAAATGGTTATTACTGTGCTGTCTTGGTCAGGAAAGGAGTGCTGAAAGAATACACAGAAAACAAAAGCTGAACAGCAACAGTGAATTTCTTTCCTTAATAATCGTTTTTGTTCAAGCCATTATTGAATGAAAAGGTTGTGTAAAAAGAAAAAACAGCTTTAAAATGCACTTCAGAGCATATAGAAAGCTATGGCTTCTTGAAAAAGATAAGAGTAAGGCAAATTGTGAGAAAAGGAAGAAAAAAGTAATGTGCATGGTATGGGGAGCACAAAGGGGGGTGGTGGATCAGAGGAGAGGACTTGAGGGTGTGCAGGGTGGGGGGGGGGTGTTGAAACAGTAGGGCTAATCATCACTTCATTTAAGTCCAGACCTGTACATATAGTTGTTGTAACATATCACTTTTGCAACTAAATGCCAGTAACTGTAAGTATCCCTTTGTTAGACAGGTCAACAAAGTGTGGTATATAGGCCTGTTGTAATGTAACAGCTTGCAGCTAAGGTTTACCTGTATGTACTACTCCTAAAAGTTTGCAGCACAAACTAAAAGGTTTCTTAGGAAATG
Organism: Protopterus annectens; assembly: GCF_019279795.1. NCBI lineage: Eukaryota > Metazoa > Chordata > Ceratodontiformes > Protopteridae > Protopterus > Protopterus annectens. The sequence continues at coordinate 1,466,479,861 of NC_056728.1, read as the reverse complement.
TGGGATTGACATGATGATACTTATACTGGAAGTGCCTAGGGGGCACCCAACTTGACATTTGCTGGGGGCCTCCAAAATGCTAACACCGGATCTGGTTTAAAGGTCTGTTGTGGCTTCAGTATTTGGAGATAGATGGTTGAATTTGTAGTAGTATTTGTAGGAGAGAGTTTACTGCATTCATAAAATGTGAGATAAACTGTGAAGAGTTTTTGGTTGGGGATGGGCTGGGGTGGTTGATTTTCCAGGAAAGAGCAATGTCTTTATGGACTTCCAGAAGATATTTGGATTGTTTGATAATGAATTTACTGCAGCCGCGGTGGTACAGTGGTAGCATTGTTGCCTCACAGCAAGAGGTTCTCCTGTTCTATTCACGGCTGGAGTGCCTTCTGTGTGGAGTCTGCATGTCCTCCCCACAATTGAGTGGCCTCCAAAAGACATGTGTGAATGGGTGTGCCTTCACTCAAGGTTGGGCGTCAGGCTGGCAACTCAGCACCATAAAAAATCTGCTGCCAATCATTAGCAGACGGTAGTTCTGCTGTGAAGACCCGTAACCGGGAAAAGCTGAAAAGACAAACTAGAATAAGTTTTCTGTCCTGTTTCATGCATTGTTTGCTTCAGTTCTTTAACTGCCTATATTGTTGCAGGGATGTTTGACATTTGGTTTATAGCTATGACCTTCAGGCTTTGTCTCTAAGTTGCATGAGTTCCTTTGCTTTTTTAGTTAATCAAGGGGATGGTTTGTTTTTAACTATTTTGTTTGTTAGTGATGTTTGGGCTGCAAGAATATTAAGAATTATTGAATTAAATATGTCTAGTGGATTAACAAAAGGAATAGTTTTAAGTGCAGCCCAGTTGATTTTGAGCGGGCTGGATGTTAAAGTTTCTTTACTGAAGCTGAGTACAAAATATGGCAGGAAGGAAGGAAGTGGCTACAGCTGGAGAACACTGTAGTGCTGACTGTCAGACATGTTGCAGCAGTGGAGGATGATTTCGATGTAAAGTAATCAGAGGAAATGGCTGAATCAATTCTCCATACAAGGCAGAAGTGGATATAATACAATATGGCCCTGACAAAAGACTGTGGCTTTTCTAAACTATGGGCTGTGATACAGACAGCAGAGTATTAAACTGATGCAAGAATTATCACATCCAAGCTATGCATTACAGTCTACTGACTAGCTATTCTGTGCATCAGTCATTACTTTACCTGCTTGATCCAAAGAGCGGCAGGTCACAGACATGGTCATTAACACAGGTATGGTGGGGTACAGTGACAGCTAACAGTAATGCTGTCATATGGTAGGAGTCAAGGGATGTGGATACAGTAGCCTGTCATGTAAGAAGTTGGTTGGGGAAGCTCCTGTATTTTTACATATTGGTAATGTATACTATGTATCCTGCAACTTTAAGACTTGATGCATTCCGCAATAAGGATGGCACTCAGTTTGGGAGCACATAGGGGATTCCTGATGTGACTCTCCGTGTTGGGACTGAATAGATGGATACCATCTATGGCCATGATGATGAAGATTGCTAGGCATGAGACTCTATCGGTCAGCTGGTTAGACAGAGGTATTGTGGAACTACTGCAACTTGAGTGAGCACTATGCTGAGGCATCCCAGGGTCCAGCCTCATGAGTGTCTTTGACCATAACTGTGAGATTGGCCACTTGCAAGGATGATGTATGTTATGAACATGGTTAACTGTGATGTAATCTCTGGAACTGTGTGAGACATCCAAGTAAGCTTGCCAGTGCCTGGCCTTTTTGCATATATACCCCTGATCTGCAATAGGAAGTAAGGCCTACAGAAATACAACAGTGTGTAGTTGCTACCTACTTCATAGGTGCACCAGTGGAAGACATGCAGGCTACCAATAGCTTGCCTTTGAATGTTTCCTATAGTCCCTTGATGTTGCATCACTATGTATGTCCTGCAGCTCATATTGGAGTATGCACAGTGGCAGCACATCCTCCTGCAAACCATGCTGTAAGCTCACAATTTCTACCATTGCAGACAGTGATTGTCTGTGCCTGGATAGTGAACTGCACATCCACGTATTGATGCAAGTGTTCAACCTAGGTCAGGGTAAGATGTGGAGTGATGCAATGCCAGTGATGTCCCCTGCCATGCCTCTCTCTTAAAATGAGTACATACACATCAGAGGTTCTGCATCTGAAGAATGATATCTGTGCTCGTGACTCCTGTGAAGCATTGTTGGGGCTCACACTAGCAGGCATCAATGCTAAATACAGACAAAGTCAGACCTCTACCCTGCTTTTCCACCACGCTTCATGTGTGTGTGTGTGTAAAGGGGGTGCATGCCCTATATTAGAACATCTATTAGTAAAACTCATGAATGACTAAAGACAGCGTGCCTGTATTAGTGCTAGAATATATGATTTGCTCCCCCAAACCAAGGCACACATATTGGTACACAATAAATCTGTGACTAGAATATGGCACATACATGGTTCTGTAAGCTGTTGCAGTTGCAGCAACAGCAGTAACTGGAGAACAGATAAACATAGGGTTAGTGCACAATATTCAAATGTGCCCATTATTACTAATTGGCACATCCCATTTAGATACAAAAGCAGTCATCAAAACACAGCTCCCACATCTAAGACATTGACAGGTATAACAGCTATGAGAGTTTGTTCACCAACCTGGACAGGGGTATAAGGATATTTTCCAATTCTTTGTGAGGTATCTATGTCTGTCAGTTTTATATTTTTTGAGGATGGAAATCCCATGTATGTATGATTAGGATCTGCAGTGACACCTGTTACTTTTATGGTGAACTTCACCAAGTATTGCTGCTGTTATGGGATCATGACTTGATGTGTAAACATAAGGATTACACATGCCAGTCAATGTGTATGCTCATGACTGTCTTCAGATATGTTTCAGCACTGCCCCTCCTTCCATTTAGTGGCCACATCCTTGTTTGTAGTCATGTTATTGCCATTCCTATTCATGCACATGCCAACACCAAAATGAGCATGTGACATGTGACTGCATGAGCACATCCTCTGCCTTGCCCCTCCCTTTCTAAACATAGCCACTTCATGACAGATGTGCAGCGGCCATTGTGCCATATGCTGCATGTACTGCACTCTGTACGCATGGGACACAGTGTGGCTTTTCCAAAATGAGCATTTACCTGTCTTGAATTTGTGCTGCGGTCTTTGTCATGATGAGTCCCCCCAGCTGGACATTTACTGTCAATGCCCTTGTGTTGTATTCTCTGATATGGTTAACCACCAGAGCGGCACATTTAGCTGTCATGTCCTTATGTTATATTACCTGTCATAATGACTATGTTAGTTGCATATTTGTGTGTCATCCCCTTGTGATATGTGACTTTGATCTTACTGCCTTCTACTGCTTTGTCTCTGCTTCTGTTGCTTCCATCCATCATGGGTGCATAGTACAGTACAGAGGTACATTGCCAGGAGTCTTGTCACTCATCATTATGCCTGTATCATATCCCAGCATCCTCTCCTCTGATGTCCTATTCCTGATTTGCCAGTGATAAATCTGTCTTCCATAATATGGCACTGAAACTTTTGTCATGGTAATATTGGCCACATAGCATGGCAGTTATGATAATAATGAAATTTTGAATCAAAGTTATAGCACATTTTTTTTTATCATACTCAAGCGGCATTAGCATGTGTCTCCATCCTTGAGCTGATGTGACATGTGCACACAGTCTTGTGCATGCAGCTTATTTATTTTTATTTTTATTTATTTTTTATTTAACATTTGTTAACCAGGAAAGCCCAACTTGGAATGAAGCCAATTTTCAGCAGAGGCCCGGGGGGAAACACTCCAGATGCATGTCTTTGTAATGCCAGGGATACCATAATCCTACTCTATTGATACAGTAATCGGTGCACCGTTGATGTGAAATGATGCTAGACGTGTGATATCCAAACATGATCCAAACATGTGGCCAAGTGCATGGGACTAAAATTTTGAACCTCATGAAGCTAAGTATAGTGGACATGGTCTTTTCAGACACTGGTTTCAGCAGGGATCCTACCTGGTGCAGCAAGGAGATAAACACATTTTCATATATTTTGTATAGGATCTATCATGAGTACCTATTTAACGATTATGATGACCCATTATATTAAAGAGATTCCAGACAACGTCTTGTCGGGGCAGTGAGTAATACCTCTGATATCACCTGCTCTGCAGACCAAAGTGGGCACTGGTTTTGTGAACAGGAGTAGCCATACCCTGACCCTGATTTGCTTTTTAATGTAAGAACTATGATCTGCTTTATCTTTTATTGAAACAAATGTTTAGATTTTTTGGGGGGCTATTGTCTCTGATTCCTTGCCTTATTTTTATGGGTTGACAATATACTGAGCTGTTCCTTCTTTCAGTAACTGTGGAAACAGAGTTTAACAAGCAAGACTGCATCAGGAGAGCTGATGGTCGCTGTAGCTGGTAGGGTAACATATAGTACTCCCATGTCTATATTGTGCTATTGTAGTTTTCATGTAAAATGCTGATTTACTAATGTATTTTATTTTTTTCTCTTTCAGTTTTGTCTGTATCCATCTAGAGGTCCAGTTTCACTATAGGAAGTAAAGCCGTAGCAGGCATCTGGGACTGTGCCAGCTGATGTTTCTGTCTGCTGGTCACCAGCAGTCAACAAGCCTGTCTCTCATCGGAGGACTAGATGCCACCCTTCAGGGGGATCCTAGGTGGTCTAGTGTTTAGAATTTGGTGTTCTCACTATCACAGCCTGGGCTTAATTCCCAATCTGAAAATTTCAATGGATTTTGGGGTTGGGGAAAGTAGAATGGTTAAGGTGTTTACCTCACAGACACAAGGTGCAGGGTTTGATTCTCACCTTGGAAAGCATGGGTAGGCTTAAAACAGTCCTCTGGCATCATGAGCTTAGTATATGCCTATGAACCTATGAAGGCAACTTGGGGGTCACTTTGCTGACCTCTGTGACCACTTCTCAAGAAAGGTAAGAGGCTACTGTTCTGAAAGTGGCTTGGTGGAGTCCCTCTTCTTCACCCAGTGTCAGTTTCATCAGCTGGTCATGTCCAAGGTGTGTAGGCAGTTAAACACCTGCATTAGTATTATGGGGAATCTCCTGGAATAACTGGTAGAGTAGATAAATCACTTTGGTCCTGTCACTGGATTTCTAGGAGCTGTGGCTGATGTCTGAATAGGCTACACCCCATACCCCAGTCTAACCCCCATCTTGATGTTCTCCTCCCTTATGTGTTATTCCCAATACTCTGTTTCTTTCTAAATCTCTCCATCACCAGCTGTCCTTGTCCTGAATGTCTACAACTCTCCATTGTTGTGCCAGTCTTCTGTGTCCATACCGTCCAGGCAATATTAGTCTGCATTTCATGTGGGTTTGCCTGCCTCTACCAAATTCCTTATTCCATCATCTCTTTCTATGTAACTTCCTTATTATTTTCTCCATTTGCACTTCTTGCTCAAATATACAAAATGAGCACATGCTCCCAAAAACACATAGGGCAGGATTCACAAAGCCTCCGTGTAAGAGTTACAAGGCTTACACGGAGGCGGCAGTTGAACGGTGTGACATAAGCATGTCATGCATATGCATGAGGGAATGCTGAATCACATCTAAGGCTAACACGATCCGTGTAAGACAGTAGGGGGCATGTCCGTATGGTGAGCCCTGCAAATGGACATGCCCCAGAAGAGTAAAAGTCCCAAAAGTAAATCCCCATGACAGAGTCCGTGTAAATGTGAATAAACACAACACAACACATGCCCCCACAGACTATGAACATAAAATGTAGAAATGAACAACTAATAATTTTTTTTATAAGTTGTAAAGATGTTTGCCCGTGAGTGCGCTCATTTGCGCGGGCGTGCCCAGCGCTTAGCCACAGTTAGCAGTCAGTGGAAAAGCATATAAGAACTAAATATGCAAAGTAAGCCAAGAAGCAATAGCGTAGCGGTAGAGACGTTGGCTGAAGAGGATGCAGTCATGGTTCGAGCCCCCACAACATCAATTTTTATTTTTAGTGAAATAAGCATGAAACAAGTCCCTGTCATATATGTACATATATAAAATTATATTTTATGTAAAATGTAATGAAATGGGCCATGTATTTTGAAGAAATGTGAGATAAAAAAAAAATTTGAGATGTGCTCATAGCTGAGCTACAGTTTAACAAGTTGAGGATATATGCTTGTAGGTGAGCAGTGTTTTAACAGGTGTAAAATATGTGCCCGTAGGTGAGCATTGGTTTAATAGGTGTAAAATGAGTGCCCGGGGTTGAGCAGTGTTTTAACACGCTGAAACTGTGTGCCCGTAGCTGAGCTGAGCGTAATATGCGTGCTGACAGCCAAACAACGCGTAAACCGGCGTAACCCATTTGCGCGGAGCTGCACACCGCGCCAACAAGCTAACTGACGGGCAACATTGAGCAAGCTGTATCAAAACTGCCTTTACACAGACACACCACCTAGCCTGTGTAGACAGTCATAAAATATAAAAAGCAATGGCCAGGTTCAAACCCAGGATACCATGCACCATAGTCAAAGTACTGAACCACTAAGCCATGACAGTTGCGCTTAGAAATACAGTAACAGCATATATATAGGAATGAATGGAAAGAGGAGCATGACAAAGCAGGTTTAGTGAAGCTACCTAACAGACCTTTTTATAGCACAGGCCTGTAATCACAATGAGAACTGCAATCACTACACAACAGGCTGCATGCAATTAGTAAATGCTGGCTAACAATTGGTGCAGAGGCCATCACATGGACATGTGCAGATACCTACAAAAGCATCCTGTACTCCCAGTCCACACATGCAATACTGTCATTGCACCTGCTGGAGGTAGAGAGAGAGAGGGAGAGAGAGAGAGAGAGAAAACCAAAAAAAAAAAAAAGAAAGAAAGAAAGAAAGACAGAAAGAAAGAAAGAGAAAGAAATAACAAACCGGAAACATCAAGGCAAAGAGGCAGACAACAGGCCAAGCAACTGCAAGCCTACACAAACAGCTGCAACAAACACAGGTAATGTAAAGTACTACTATAATACTCTACATACTGTGAACCCTCCAGATGTGTTATTGGTCTGTATCTATGTATATGAGGATGTGCATAGGGACGGGGACATACTGAAACTGTCACTTAAGGCTCCACATACATATGTCTGTGATGGTAGCTATGTGCACATAGCAATGTAGGTTGTAGTGCAATGTACAAGTAGGTGGTACAGTAATGGGTGTTCAGCAGTACGTTACTGTGTGTATACATATATGGACCTAAAAAGGAGTATATATATATATATATATATATATATATATATATATATATATATATATATATAAACATGTGTATACGTATGTATATCGAGATATGTATGTATTATATATATATATATATTTATATATATATATATATATATATATATATATATATATATATATATATAATATGCATATGTGTATACATAGATAGACAGGGATGTAGAAATACATAGACAGATATAGTTTCACAGTGGCATCGTATAGTACTAGGCTATCTGCAGACAGTGTATAGAATAGATTTAGAAACCTGTGCCTCTGTATAGTAGTGACAGAGTGACGACCCCCCTACATAATAGCGTTAGTGTACTGTGCCTCTGTCTAGTAGTGACACAGAGATGACCCCTGCTGTAAACCTATGATCTCCCATCCACTTGTCAAGAATGCACATGAAGAGTGTCAGTGAGGGTCTCTGCCTAACATGAACTGGGATCCTGTTCCACAGTATGGGAAGCCTCTTAGTGATGGATCTGTCCCTACAGTATGTCCTATTCATATGTGTGCTGAGGTTTAAATCCATAGGTGTCATGTTTCTGATGGATTTGGATTGTATGAAGTGGAACATGTCCATCACTACCAGATTGGACATGGCCTACTACATCATGCACAGATCACCCCTACGTAGGCAGTATGCTATGGAATAGAGCATGAGTTACATTAGTCTGGCAGCATATGACAGGTGTTGCAAACCCTTGATCCCCCTGGTGATGTATTCATGGGGTCCCCCTAGCTGTTGCAAGTGCCAGGTGAAGTACATACCAAATGGGGCATAGTACACAGTCATGGGCCTGATAAGGGAGGAGTATAAGGGTACAATGACTCCTTTTGATGTGGATGTGAATCCCTTCATGATAAGGTGGGCAAGGTAGGAAGTCCATCCAACCACTTCGGCAACGTGGGTGTCAAATGAGAGGTCATCATTGCAAAGTGTCACCAGGTCTCTGATTACTTTGTCTGTACTCAGTGGGTTATTGTCTATGTGATAATATGTAGGTACCTTGTCCGTCCAAAAGGGTATGAGTATACATTACGTGGCATGCAGTGTCAGGCCATGACTCTGCCACCAGTTGTTGGTGTCCGTGAGGCCTGTCAGTAGGATGTATGTGTCAGCAGGTGTATTGCCTATGGCGCCTAGTATGCAGTCATCATTGAACATTGTCAGCCACTACCCTCCCATGTCTGCTTCCACATCTGAGAATGATATGCCGAACATGAGTACTCCCAGGACAGAGCCCTGTGGGACACCACATGTGACTGACTCTGAGTCTGACATGGCACCAGTGAGGTTGACTATAGGGTTTCTATCCGTTAGCTGGTTTGCAACCCATCATGTGACATATGGATTTGCATGTTAGCTGTTGATCATGTCTATGATGGCAGAGTGTGGTATTGTGTCGAATGCTGTAGGCAAGTCCGGGTAGGCTGTATGGACTGCTATGCCCTCAGCAATGGCTATAGTGACAGATATGAAAAGGTCAACCAGGTTCATAAGGCAGGATCTGCCCTCTACAAAGCCAAACCGGGTGGGAACAAGTGTCTAAGTCCCCAATGTCTCTGTGTATGGGTACCATAATGATCCTTTCCATAGTGTTGCAGACCAGGCTGGTTAAGCGTATGGGGCGGTAGTTACCAGGGTCTGTAGAGGTGACTCCTGTGTGGAGTGGGACTACTGTTGCTGTATGCCAGTGTCCAGGTACATATGCTGTAGTAAGGCTATGGCTGAATAGCATGTAATGTGCATGTGTAGCTCCTCTTGCAGTTCACGTAGCATGCAACCCGCAATACTGTTGGGTCTCATTGCTGCTGTGTTTACTGCTCCACTGAGGGTGGTTCCCAGCTAGACATCCAAGATGACAGGGAGGTTACAGTCAGCTGGGATAAGTAATTCCACATGTGTGGATGAGGGAGTGTAGAAGCCTGTACTGAACCTGTCTGCCAGACTGTTGGCATTATCTGTGTGTTCAGTGTAGCATATGTCACTGTGAACTAACTGTGAACACAACTGAGGGTTCCCACCCAGGTGTGTTACATAGCAGAGGAAGGCCTTGTGGTTATCTGTAGTGACCATAGCGATGTCCCTCTCATTGTTGGCCTTGCATGTTTGTACGACAAAACCCATCAGTCTACTACTGCTGATGAGAGATGCCGTAGCTCTATGGAATTATGCTCTGCCGTGCAGTAGCTACCATCTGTTGTTATATAAGTTGTTCAATGCTGGGGTCCACCAGACAGGACGCCTGCCCTTGGTGGAGAGGGTCATGGTTCCATTTGAGATTGTATGATCCATGCATTCTTGGAGATGTCTGTAGAAGCATATGTGAGGGTGTCTGCATTGTGGGAAGTGGATTACACTGGCCCAGTGGGCATTCAGGATACAAACTCAGTTATAAGACGTGTAAAGACGGCATGTGAGAGATCTCCCACTGTAATCTGTTGTGTTGTGGAGGAAGTGGGATATGTATATCTAGGGTGATTAGATTGTGGTCAGATGTGACTAGTGAGGGGTATCCTTCCAGTGTGTAGCACATTGTCCCCATGTTTGTGATGATCAGGTCTAGTATATTATCTCCTGTTGTGGGAGAGGTGACTAGCTGTTCCATTGCATTTGACATAGTGAATACCGGGATCCTTTGGGCTAGGGTGTTTGGGGTAGAATAATGCACCCAGTGTATGTTAGGGTAGTCGCACTATCCCAATATGATGGTGTGTGGTGGGACATTCATATCCTCCAATGTCTACAGGAAGGCCGACTGTGGTCCCTGAGATCGGGAGGGTGGTCTGTAATATGCTACCAGTTGTATAGCAGGTTTGCCTACGGTTATCTGTACCTGGATGGTCTGTGATGCTTCATGTGTTGCCACTAACCTGGAGGTGTGGGTGTCCTCCATGAATATGGACACACCCCCTCCCTGTCTGTTTTGTCCCGAGTCCTGGGGTCAAAATGCATGATACGGGGTATAGCCTGGTACTGCTGGTGTGCTCTCAGGAGCCTTGAACCAGGTTCTCACGTACTGCACAGACATCGAGATTGGTAGAATATGTATGTACAGATATATGTAATACACACATACATATATAGATATCTGTAGATACTTACACATATACAGATAGATCTGACTGACAACAGACATGTCTGTATATGACTATCTCTCACTCTCTGTCCCACCCCCTCACACTCACACTCACCCTTTGTCTCTCTCTCACTCTCTCCCCCTCTCTCCCCACATCTATATGTATATATCTACATCTAGATATACATATGATATATACATATATACAAACAGATATATATCCATATACAGATATAAATATATCAATACATATATATACATATATATATATATATATATATATATATATATATATATATATATATATATATATATAGACTGTGTGAGGCACATGTGTGCAGATGTCTTGCTACAGGTGCCTGGTGTCACAGGCATGGAGTGAACACCAGTGTGGATACTGGAGTACCATACCCCATTCAAAAACACTGACACCAGTAACCACCACATATGTACATGCCTGCCCACCACTGCATGTGTCAGGGGGGAACAGGATCAACAAGTGTACAATAGGCTCCACATTGATACACACAGTGGCACAGTAGTCCTGTAATACCTGTACATGGAATGTGTCAGTGGACATGGTGTGTCAGCTATGGACATGTAGGTCACTGTACCCCTCCACACCCCACAATGACCTACACGGTATGTACCTCCCATGACAGCTACAGATATGGTGAAGGACACAGACATATGCAAGTAACTGTGTCAATGCACTCAAACACCACAGAGCACACACAGACTACCTACATAGAGGTTACCACTGCTGGATATACATAGTTCGGTCACACCCATGACAGTTGTCTCCCAACCATGGTAACACCTCCAACATCCACAACACAAATTACCTACGTCTGTTGTCCTTGTCACTGCAGTATAGAGCACATGGTGGAGGTATGGGACCCTACCCACAGATATGACATATCCTGTAGTAGACCACACAGAATTAAGAAGCAAGCCTCCCCATGAGTAGATGTCAGACATACCCCTGCTGAATGTTATGCTGATAGGTAATATGCCATATGAGTCACCCTGTGTAACTGTTTGTAAGGAGCAGGTACGATCATAACACATGTGTCACAAGGGGCAGGATAGCATAACAGTATGCTGCTGTAGGCCCAGGGCCAAAAGCACACTACCTACCTAGGATGCAATGCACACCCATTAACACATTGCAAACAGAATATGTGAGGTGGAATGAGTGTGCTAGTGACTGGGTGCATGTTGTGTACTGGTGTGATTGCTCACCATGACTGTCTGCCTGTCATGGTAGTGTGTGTCCATGATGTGAGGCCAGAGACAGGTGTGTGGGGTATTGCAATCAACACATACTACATTGCCATATGTTGTGCTGTGTTACCCTGTATGTCATTGTGGTGTAGGTAGGGTTATGGCAAGTAAGAGTAGTGTGCAGTACCAGTGAAATATGTAACGTGCATTGTGTGCAGTGCATGAGCTGATAATGTTCCCCATACAGTACCTTGATTCAAACCCCCAGTGTGGGGTTGTGTATTGTACCTGAAACAGTGCGTTGACTGCTGCAGTATATTAGTCTGTTGTATGGAGTGTGCCAGGTACTGTTGCACAGTTGTTGGATGAGCACTGATATCTGGTCATGTACATGTGTATCCCCCAATAGACAGACAGATGCTATATATGGTGCCTAAGTTATATCACTGCAGTCAAGTATAATGTGTATTATGTGTGCTATAGTCTGCTGACAGATATTGCTGACATATTTCTCTTCTCCTTTTCTGGGACATGGTTCACCAGGGAACCCAGTATACTCCGCTGCAGAAGAGGAGGAGATACACCAGAGCCTGGTGCGGGATTTCACTGTACTCTTTTCCCACACCAGCCAGAACCAGCAGGAGAGGGCTGCACTGTGGCAAGACCTGGTCATCGGGTAAATGACATAGGCACACATAACCAGACATATGAGCAGGTACGCCATCACTGCAGTGATTTAATTAGAAATGTCCGTCAGCATGTGCCGGATATCCACAGGCAGCAGCTTGCCACAGGTGGTGGAGTGGCTAAACATCCCCCCTCACCAGACTGGAGGGACTACTCCTGAGTGTTGTGGCTCCAGCACAGCAGCAACAACAACAGCATACATGTGTAATGATGGAGGCTGGAGCCACACAGTAGCAGGGCACAGAGCATGCAGGTAACATGCCATGTGTATGGTGACCATTCTGTACACTGTTAGGTTATGCATGTGTGGGGTGTGTCCTCGATTTGTAGCTGTTATCTTGGTAATTATTGTGCATTAGTGATAACCTCATTATCTGCAGTACACCTGTGGAAGCTAACTGTTGCACTACTGAACTGTAACATGCCCACAGTATCAATGGCACAGTTGTGCCCACTGACAATGAATGTCTCTTTTCCGCAGGTCCCTCTGGTGTAACAGCAAGGCAGCCTATCTATGCTGGTGAGTGTGTAATACCATTACCTTCACTACTCTGTATACTAATAGTAATAATAGGATGAAGCAGTAGTGCAATGTGTTTGATTGCAGGTGTGTTTGTGTCTGTGGGTTGATATCTCATATACTGAGGTTTGTGCATGTGCGCATGTGCCCATGTGCGCATGTGTGCATGTGTGCATGTGTGCATGTGTGCATGTGCATGTGCGCATGTGTGCATGTGCCCATGTGTGCATGTGTGGATGTGTGCATGTGTGCATGTGCCCATGTGTGCATGTGTGCATGTGTGCATGTGTGCATCAGTGGTGGCATTGTGTACACATTGTAAACTGTATTTCCTGTCTTACTCCCACAGGTTCTGGTGCTGCTCTGGTGTCATGCAGCAGGGAATCTGAATCAGCTGCTGTGGATAGTGATGATGATACCTGTGTAATGGCACAGGTAGGTGTGCCAGGGTCCGTCATTGGTCAGCCAATTAACACTACACAGCTGTCGACCCCATCTATGCGCACAGTCATCCTGCCAATACATCATTTGTCACCAATGTCCCTAGGTGATGGACAGGATACAGTGGGCATTGACCAGGGTAATGTGGTACCGGTGGCACATGCATCCCCACACTGCAGCCATGGCCAGGGCTCTGACATGGTACCGCACAGGCAGACGTCCATGGGTTCTTGTGCGAGCATCCGTGGGCATTCTGCCCCTGTGAGATGTGCCCACAGAGGTCTTTCAACCCCAGCTATGTTCCAGGCTGTAATGCAGGCACAGTCACGTATGGAACAGTACATCAGACAGGGTCTGAGGGAGCTGAGAGCATGTCGCACAGCCATGAGTGACAGTATGTGTGATGTTGCGGCTGCCATCCGCAACTTCACTGAGGTCATTGACAGACATTGGGGGGACACATTAGATCTGTTCTACAACTATATGTCCATGAGCCAGGGCAATGGTGGACAGCTGAGGCGTCAACGTGGCCGTATGCCAGCAACAGCAGCAGCTGGCAGCCGTCGTGGATGACAACAGGGCCGTGGCCGCTCACATAGTGCCAGCAGCAGCCCCAGCAATGCTGGGTCTGTGCTGTCATTGGACCGCCCCAGGAGACCACATGCACGTGGTGCTGGACAGTCCCAACAGGGACCTGACTCCAGTCAATGAACACCTGCTTCTGATGACAGTACCCAGTCTGGATTGGTACCTGATACGGTCCATAGCACCCCTGCCAGGCGCAGGTACTGTGTCCGTGGCCACAGACAGTGATCTGTATGTCGTGGCAGGTACAGTCTGTGGCTGTCCACAAACACCTGTATATGGCCGCCATGAGGTGGGACTGTGTGCATTCATACACACATGCAAAGTGATAACACCTAGGGCTACCGCATACACGCACACACTGCGTCAACATTGCCCCATCTTGTACTGCTGTCCCTCACCAACACACACACACACACAGACATGTCAATTGGTTGTATCAGTGGCAGACTCAGGCATACCAGGTACACACTCTGTGCATATGATGAAACTGTGCCACCTCCTGCAATCTGTAAGATCGGTGCAGGAACAGGTTAACATGGTGCTGATGCACAGGGTGACTACATAGACATATTGTAATAGTATGATGTTGACAACAGAACAGTGTAATTATAGCATTGTGGGTATATACCAGCATGCCTGATGCAGTTACAGTATGAATGTCATTGTATTGTTTTGTACACCCATACTAATTACCACAGTGTTCTGTCTGCACATCTTTGCATACTGGTGGTGAGGCTGTGAAGGATGGCCACCTACATAGGTAGCACAGGGGAAGCAACAATGTACATATTGATACTCAATGATGGCCATTTCAACTGCGAGTTGCGTGCTGTCCACACACGACTGTGCAATGCAGATGTTTCAGGATGTTGATATCTGTGCAGTACTACACAGCAGGTTCAGGGCTCACAAGAGCACTCTAGCACTACAAGATCACACCTCATACCATGCATAACAACACCAAAACACAGAACTAACTATGACAGGAGGGAGAGTGTCCATACATGTCAAGGATACTGTGGTGCCAGGACAGGTAGCATACATCATACTACATCTGGAACTGCTGAGTGAGGGCTCAGTGTCTGTTATTTGAGATGTGTATTATTACAGGTATGAGCACTTGGGTATCAGGCCAGTTATTCAACATTACGAAGGTACGTGGTCTATACACTTGTGGGGGTTGTGGCTGGACCCAACCCATCTGACCTGGGAATGTCCGAGTACTGGCTTAGAGTGCCTGCATATATGCACTGTTACATACTGGAAGTCGTACACCTTGTTTGTTGTAGCATAGTCTACATACAGGCCTGCTGACTGTAGCTTTGTTTGTATGCATGTTTGCCTGTTATGTTCCTGAAACACTGATTCCACCTGCGGTGCAGATATACAGTGCCTCTGTGGATCCCTAGTGACATCTGTGTTGCTTACTGTACTGATGTCCATGTGTCACTTGACAGAACGTCACTGTTTGACCTGTTTGCATGTAGCTTGCCTGTAACACATTGCATATGATGTACCTCACATTTGCTCAAGACAGCATTCATATATGGCAGCACTAACAATTCAGGAGCACTACACCCTCACATAGTCACCTTGAGTACCTTGTTCCCTATTGGCCCTATGTGTCGTTACTTAGTGTGGGAGTCACAATGCTATGGTAGCATGTGCAAAGGTCACCTGTCGATCTACTCTCAGGTCTAGTTTGTTAATCTGTGAGTCATGTGGCAATGTTACAGCTGCCTCATGTACACAGACAACCCTCTCCCCTTCCCATACATGTACAACACATGTGAGAGATGCAACCACATAGCCAAACTGGAGGCTAAGCTCTGTTTACACAGCACTGGCATTCCCTGTCAGGTGGAGTGGGATACTACAGTGAATACAGTACCAGTCTCCCATAGACTTGCCAGGGCCACAATCCAAACACAGACACACACAGGTACATTATTGGGCTCTCAGAATAGCATCCTGCCTGAGCAGCTGACACCTGCAAAGCAGACACACAAGCAAACATTACGCCAGAGCAGAGCACATGTGACACATAGCTCACAGAGCCTGTGTGCCTAACAGTGTCAGGCCATACGGCTAGACAACACACCTGCTACGGTTGTATGATGTACCTCTATTGACACGTACACGTTGGTCCTGCTCCCAGGCTGAACAAGGTGACGGTCACGCTGAGCTCCCCGTCGGGCACTATGATCCACCACATAACACAAGCAAAGCAGTCACTCCAAGGCATGTAGCAGTATGACTCAGTCATTGTCTGTGCCAGTGTGTATTACCTCTGACACACCTCCCTGGACTACATGTTAGGGGACATGGAGGGGCTCTCTGAGGTTTTGGCACAGGCTGATATGACCCTGGCTTTGGATAGCATCTCACCCTCACCATGAATGCTGCCACAATATGTAGACAGGATCATTGGTTTCTGCACTTAACGTATCTTTCAGTGACATCCAAAGGGGATCCAATGCCTGTCAGTGTGGGATTACATGCTGGACATGCCACATTGCTTTGCTTGGGACAGCTTGCACCTGTCACCCATGGGCCATTGTATATTGGCAGAGGCTATTGCTACACACATACTGCCTTTGTATGCAAGGCTGACATTACATAGCCACCTACACAGGTAGCACACGGGGTGGGACACTAATAGCAATGCTACTTAACAGCAGCAGTGTAAACCTCAAGATGCATGCAGTGGAAACTGTCCTTAGCATGGGGTAAAGCAATATCCATGCAGTAACAGACTCCTGGTACAAGGCTCCCAGGTGCACACCATCAGTGCCAGGTCATTCCTGATACCATGCTTGTCATCCCCTACACATGCTCCAAAACAGAACAGGGGGGATGTATCCAAAGGCACCTCAGATACACACACCCCCAGGTTGGTGGCACTGTACAAAGCATCAGAGCCTCTCCATGTGCAACACACAGTGGGTTAGACTGCCTTTAGGTTCATAGCCTGGCACACACCACACTCCCATACCCAGGAAACCCACTTGGCCTTCCTGACAACACTGGGAATATGACGGTCTCTACACACACCATTATATGATTGTACTGCAACTACCCAAACATACAGTGTGAGCATTATTCTAGCTGCAAGACCCTATCTGACGGTGTCTTATCATTCATTCCCTGCATTGCTATGGAACAACTTGTTACCACTCCCACAAGTGGTGACAACATGCTGCACCTGTTCATCACCAACACGTGGACTATATGCTCCAGACCAATCATGTATCCCTCGCTGGTGGAATGACACCATCTACAACCCACACTGTATAGTCACATAACACATGCAGCCCCTGCACAAAACACCCCAGTCATACAGTTGTCTGATGCATATTCCATGTATTCACATGAGGCAGGCTTCGGACATGGGAACTCTTGCAGTTCACAGGTACATATGTTTAGGTGGCACACACATACATCATGTGTGCATTGACATTACTGATATAATGTATGTTGTGCAATATTGGGAACAACACCCCACACACATGGACAAACTGTGTGACAAAATTACACATGGCATTTGTAGGATACAAACCCCTACCGAACTATGTTAGTTCACTTGTGAGAGTCACATTAGCAGAGCACGCTATTTGCATTACTGGGGGGATTGCTTTCTCCTGCTGTACTTATAGGGTGCTGACATCATCAGTGTTTAGACAGTGGAATATGCAGCATGTTTTGTGTAGTACTAGTTGCCAAAGGGGACATTTCTTATACACATGGAATTGCACACACTACTCCTCCATACACATTCACACACACACTGGGCACTTACAGGATTCAACCCCCTACTTAACTATGTTATGACACTAGTGAGAGACGCATTAGCAGAGCACGCAATTTGCATTATTGGGGGGATTTCTTTCTCCTGCTGTACTTATAGGGTGCTGACATCATCAGTGTTTAGACAGTGGAATATGCAGCATGTTTTGTGTAGTACTAGTTGCCAAAAGGGACATTTCTCATACACATGGAATTGCACACACTACGCCTCCATACACAGTCACACACACACTGGGCACTTGCAGGATTCAAATTCCTACCTAACTATGTTATGACTCTAGTGAGAGATGCATTAGCAGAGCGTGCTATTTGCATTACTGGGGGGATTGCTTTCTCCTGCTGTACTTATAGGGTGCTGTCATCATCAGTGTTTAGACAGTGGAATATGCAGCATGTTTTGTGGAGTAAAAGTTGCCAAACGGGACATTTCTCATACACATAGAATTGCACACACTACTCCCCCATATACAGTCACACACACACTGGGCACTTGCAGGATTCAAACCCCTACCTAACTATGTTATGACACTTGTTAGAGACACAGTAGCAGAGCGCACTATTCACATTACTGGGTATAATTTCTGCTCCTGACATATATATAGTGTACTGACATCATTATGGATGAAGAGGTATGTACATCTGTTACTATCCATCAGTAAGGGGGAGAGCATATCTATGCATTAACTTTGCACAGACACAGTGGCCTACTGTACTGTGGAGGCAGACGCCAAATACACTGTGGATAGCCTTCTGTATTCCCTAGGGACAACGGTCAGGTATTGCACTCTACGGCCATATGTTTACCTGTCAGATGCACATATCTGTTGCTCATATACTGTTTGTGGGTCTTTATTGCCATAGCCTTCCCTATCTCTATAAACAATGTGTGTACTGTGGGAGATGTTTGCATATGAGTGGGATCCAGTACTTTACTTATGTCTCTGTTGTAACTTCACTGTGTGCACTGGGCAGCTGTCTGTACTGTGGGAGGTTCCTGTGTTAACACATAGAAATGCCAGATATGTGTGTGCAACTGCTGAACTGTGACATGGCCTAAGTGTGTGAGCATGCACAGTTCACAGTCTGTATGGCTTCTTGACTGCCACATCTCATTTATCTAAGTGTGCGAGCATGCCCAGTCTGACCTTTCCTTATGTTTGGATCTGTGGACCACCACATTTCTGTTTGTGTGTGAACACCATCTATATATCACATGTACAGTTGAGTGTTGGACATCAGGTTGTGTTTTTACTGCCCAACTGCTGTGTGTCTGAACCTAACAGGCATTATGCTGTGCCTGCAGGGTTGCCATGGGATAGTTTGCATACAGTTGTCATCATCCTTTCCTGCTGACCAAACAGTTGTATTGTTGTATAGTGTACTGGTGCAAAACTTTCACTGTGGTGGACAGTATGATCGGTTTCAGTCCTATCACTGCTTGCAATGTTTATAGTGAGCACACCAGACTGGTTGAGGGCCAGTTGTGCAGATATGACCATGTTGCATTATGTTCAGATATGGACAGCTTAGTACATGATTGTCCGACATTGTTATTGTATTCCACAACTTGTGTGGACAGTGACAAACAATGGCCATGTGCCCTAGTCCATTTCTAATGCTAGTCAGAGAGTGTTTGTCCTTCAACACACATTTACTGGTGTTTGCCATGACATATGTCACGGTTAGTGTGCTGTGCCTCTGTCTACCCATGACATACAGGTGATATCCATGGTACACCTGCCATCTCCCACCCAGTCATCATGATTCCTCTGGATGACAGTCACTGAGGGACTCCCTGGATATCCTGTAGTGGGAGTTTAGTCGTGGGTGGAGTGAGCTTCTGGGTTGTGTCCCAATCAGTACAGCATGTCCTGTTTATGTCTGTGCTGGAGTTCAGGCCTGTCAGCTGCATAGGTCACCAGCATTCAGTGTTTACATGGTGCCAAATGTCCATTGATACCAGGTTGGTCATGGCTCTAAACATCAGGCACAGTTCACCTCCAGCCAGGCAGTATGGCACTGTGTGGAGCTGCAGTTACTTTACTCAGGTGACACATGGCATCTGTTACAGCTCTGCAATCTTCCTGGTGGGGTATTTGTGTGGTCATTCCAGTTGCTGCAGGTGTATGCTATGGTACATCCCACAGGGGCCATTGTACTCAATTGTGAGGCTGCAGATTGTTTAATCAGCCAACACATGGCATCTGTTCGAGCTCTTTGATACTCCTGGTGAGGTACTTTTGGGGTCTTTCCAGTTGATGGAGGTGTCTGCTGAGGCACATCCCACAGGGGCCATTGTACTCAATTGTGAGGCTGATGAAGGATGACTGCAGAGCCACAATGACCTCCCCTGATCTAGATCTGACTACCTTCATGATTAGGTGGGTATATGGTATGTTTCTGTGACCACTACAGCCACATACTTGTCCAATGCAAGATATCTATCAACTTGTGTCCCCAGGTCTCTTATTACTTCTTCAGTACTTAATGGGTTAACACCTATGTGGTAATTGGTGGGCACTTACTGTATATCCACAGGGGATGACTATACACTTTTCTGCAATTAGCTTGCTGACATGGCTATGGCACCAGTTGTCTGTTTCTATGTAGCCCTTTTGTGGGATGCTTGTGTCAGCTGGAGGGTCAGATGTGGTGGACAGTTTGTAGTCCTCTGCAAACTTGTTCAGACACAGTCCTTCCATGTTGGCCTGTACCTATGGGACATATATACCAAACAAGGGAGGCCGCAGGACCGAGTCTAGTGGGATGCCAGTTGCATCTGGTTTGTAGTCTGACATGGCTGCAGCATTTCTGACCATGTCAGTTCTGTCCTTGGGCTGGTTTGCAACCCCTCTACTGACATAGGGGTTTATATTTAAGCTGGTGAGCTTATCTATAATGAACATGTGGGGTATTGTATGGAAGCCTTTTGCAAGGTCCAGCTAGGCTGTGTGGACCACATTCCCCTCATCAATGGCCTTAATGACTGTTTTAAATGAGTCAAACATGTTTAAGGGGCAGGATCTGCACTTAAGAAAGCCACACTGGGTAGGGTCCAGTGTCAGTAGGTCCCTAATATCTTTATGTCTGAGGTACATGCTGATCTTTTCCATAGCTTTGCAGACCAAGCTTGTCAGGATTCTGGGGTGGTAGTTTGCAGTATCCATTCAGGCAACACCTTTGTGGAGAAGGACCACTGTTGTTGTACACTGCTCTTTGGGTACATATCCTGTGGTAAGGCTGACATTGAGCAGTAGTGTTATATGGTGTTCCATTCTTCTTGGAGTCCATGTTGGACTCCGCCCAGGACACCATCTTGTACCATTGATGCTGTGTGTTTTGCTTTGTAGATGCTGGCTGTTGCATCAGCATCTGCAATGTCAGGGGGCCAGCACTCTGCTGGGATAGATATTTGGCATTTGGGGGGGGGGGGTTTGCACTGAACCTGTCAGGTTGGATGTTGGCAATGTGTGTGTGTTTGGTATATTGTTGGTATTATTTGAGTGATTCAGAACATATCTGTGAATTCCCAACAAGGTTCCTACCATCAGTTAAGAAAGCCTTGTGATTTTCCTTAGTGTCCTGTACAATTTGTATCTTCATAGGTTC
The DNA here is from genome assembly GCF_019279795.1 of Protopterus annectens. Classification (NCBI taxonomy): domain Eukaryota; kingdom Metazoa; phylum Chordata; order Ceratodontiformes; family Protopteridae; genus Protopterus; species Protopterus annectens. Next base: position 1,466,458,576 of record NC_056728.1, on the reverse strand, counting down.
ATAGGTTCATACTAGGCTATCTGCCCTAGGGCATTTATAAGCCTAGCTAGAGTGTGTGTGGCTTTCACCACCCCTTGCTATGTGAATATTATGGCCATTTAGGATTTACTTTACTGTGCCTCTGTCTAGACGTGACACAGTGAAGACCCCCAGTGTACATCTACGATCACCCATCCACTTGGCAATATTCCTGTTGAAGAGAGTCAGTGATGGGCTCTGCCTAACATGGAGTGGGATTCTGTTCCGGGGTGTAGGGAGCCTCTGGGTTATGTATCTGTCCCTCCAGCACATCCTATGTCATTATGTGTTGAGGTTGACATCTCTCGCTCTCACAGCTCTGATGGATTTGGGTTTTCCGGGGTGGAGCATGTCCATTAATCCTGTGTAGGACATGGCCTTGTGCAACAGGCATACAACGCCTCTGCGTAGGCAGTATGTGACTGCATACAGCTGGGGTGTCTACAGCCAGACAGCATATGACATATATTTGAGACCCTTTATCCTCTTTGTGAGGTACCTTTGAGGTCTTTCTAACTGCTGCAGGTGTCGGGTGAGGTACATCCCAAATGAGGCATTGTACTAAATTATGGGCCTGATAAGAGAACAGTATAGCGGCACAATGACCTCTGTTGATGTAGATGTGATTCCTTTCATGATAAGGTGGCCAATATAGAAGGTCTTCCTAGCCACGTTGGCAATGTGAGTGTCACATGACAGGTTACTGTCCACTTGTGTCCCTAGGTCCCTGATTACTCCTTCCATATGTAATGGATTGCCACCTATGTGGTTATTTGTGAGTACCTTGTTTGGTATTTGGTGAGACATTCATACTGTCCAGTGTCGTCAGGAAGGCTGAGTGGGGTTCCTGTGTGTGAGAGTGTGGTCTGTAGCATGCTACAGACTGTACAGCAGTTTTGCCTATGGCTAGTTGCACATGGGTAGTCTCCACTGCTTCGTGCATTGTCAGTTACCTGGACGTGTGGGTATCTTTGCTGAATATGGATACTCCCCCTCCTTTTATGGTTTGCTCCAGGTTTTGAGGCCAAGACGCATGATATTAGGTATAACCTGGTAGTGCTGGTGTGCTCTCAGGAGCCTTGCTGCAGGTTTCTGTCACTGCACAGACGCCGATATTCTCCATACTGGGGAGGGCCTTAGGAGCATGCATCTTGAGGTTTAGACATCTGGCATTGGGCAGCATTACCCTTATGTTTCTTTCCATTTATGTTTTCTAGGGAGATGGGTTAGTCTTTTCAGCCTTGCCTACAAAAGGCTCTATGGAGGTGGCAAGAGCCTTAGCCATTATCCAGACGCCCAGGGGTGACAAGTGCAAGCCATCCCTGGCAAAGCAGCGTGGCTTGTCAAGCATGACATCCCAAGCGGACAGACATTGGATCCCCTTGGAATGACACCAGTAATTGTGCCACTTGTTAGAGCTGATCATTCTGTGTTTGTACTGTGGCATCATTCTTGGTGAAGGTAGGATGCTGCCCAAGGTCAGAGTCATACCGGCCTGGCCTACATAATTGGAGAGCTCATCTATGTCTCTTTTCATGTAGTCCGGGGAGGTACATCTCAGGGCATTCACACCAGCATGGACAATGACTGCATCATATTTGTACTTGCTTTGGGGTGACCTGCGTGCTTGTGTTATGTGGCGTATTGTAGCAGCCTACAGGCAGCTTACTGTACCCTTTCCCTTGTTCAGTCTGGTGAGCGGGTCAGCAGTGTGTCTGACTATGGAGTCACCTATTACAACTGTATCAGGCATGTTGTTTCTCTTTCTGGCCTGTGACTGTTTGGCACACCAGCTTTGTGTACTATGTGTTGCATGTGCTATGTTTGGAGGTAGTGGTTGCTTGGGTGTCTGCTTTGGAGGCCTCTGTTGATGTGGTGTGTTTGTAATTAGAGCCTCCGGGAATGTTTTCTGTGTTTATGTCTTTGGTTTGCAGTTGTGATAGGTTTATGTGAGACTGGGTTTGTGGTGTGTGTGGTTACCTTCTCCTCCTGACTAGTTTTGACAGTACTGAGTTGAGAGAGCTCAGCCTCTGGTTTGGATAAATGGTTGCATCTCTCACATATATTTGTATTTCTTGGGGGGAGGAGAGGTTTGTCTGTGTACATGGGGCAGGTGTAACATTGCCTCAAGATTCACCAGATTCAACTTGTTGTAGCTGGCCTTCGTGGATTGTATGAGTGGACATATTTTAATGCCATAATACTGATCAGAGATTATTTCCCTTTTTAGGTTTGCTCTATCATGTAGTAGCTTCCTCATTCTCTTGCATGGTTTGGTAATGGCTGGGGTCTACCATGCCAGATGCCTGCATGTATGGCATTGTGTCTTGGTTTTATTTGGGATTGCATGATCCATGCATTCCTGGCAGTGTTCATGGAATGCATGTATAACGGGTTTTGAGGTGTGGCCCATATATTAAGAGTGTGGTCCATAGCATGCTACAGACTGTACAGCAGTTTTGCCTATGGCTAGTTGCACATGGGTGGTCTCCACTGCTTCGTGCATTGTCAGTTACCTGGACGTGTGGGTATCTTTGCTGAATATGGATACTCCCCCTCCTTTTATGGTTTGCTCCAGGTTTTGGGGCCAAGACGCATGATATTAGGTATAACCTGGTAGTGCTGGTGTGCTCTCAGGAGCCTTGCTGCAGGTTTCTGTCACTGCACAGACATCGATGTTCTCCATACTGGAGAGGGCCTCGGGAGCATGCATCTTGAGGTTTAGACGTCTGGCATTGGGCAGCATTACCCTTATGTTTCTTTCCACTTATGTTTTCTAGGGAGGTGGGTTAGTCTTTTCAGCCTTGCCTACAAAAGGCTCTATGGAGGTGGCAAGAGCCTTAGCCATTATCCAGATGCCCAGGGGTGACAAGTGCACGCCATCCCTGGCAAAGTAGCGTGGCTTGTCAAGCATGACATCCCAAGCGGACAGACATTGGATCCCCTTGGAATGACACCAGTAATTGTGCCACTTGTTAGAGCTGATCATTCTGTGTTTGTACTGTGGCATCATTCTTGGTGAAGGTAGGATGCTGCTCAAGGTCAGAGTCATACCGGCCTGGCCTACATAATCGGAGAACTCATCTATGTCTCTTTTCATGTAGTCCGGGGAGGTACGTCTCAGGTCATTCACATCAGCATGGGCAATGACTGCATCATATTTGTACTTGCTTTGGGGTGACCTGCATGCTTGTGTTATGTGGCATTTTGTAGCAGCCTACAGGCAGCTTACTGTACCCTTTCCCTTGTTCAGTCTGGTGAGCGGGTCAGCAGTGTGTCTGACTATGGAGTCACCTATTACAACTGTATCAGGCATGTTGTTTCTCTTTCTGGCCTGTGACTGTTTGGCACTCCAGCTTTGTGTACTATGTGTTGCATGTGCTATGTTTGGAGATAGTGGTTGCTTGGGTGTCTGCTTTGGAGGCCTCTGTTGATGTGGTGTGTTTGTAATTAGAGCCTCCGGGAATGTTTTCTGTGTTTATGTCTTTGGTTTGCAGTTGTAATAGGTCTATGTGAGACTGGGTTTGTGGTGTGTGTGGTTACCATCTCCTCCTGACTAGTTTTGACAGTACTGAGTTGAGAGAGCTCAGCCTCCGGTTTGGATAAATGGTTGCATCTCTCACATATATTTGTATTTCTTGGGGGAAGGAGAGGGTTGTCTGTATACATGGAGCAGGTGTAACATTGCCTCAAGATTCACAGATTCAACTTGTTGTAGTTGGCCTTAGTGGATTGTATGAGTGGACATATTTTATTGCCATAATACTGATCAGAGATTACTTCCCTTTTTAGGTTTGCTCTATCATGTAGTAGCTTCCTCATTCTCTTGCATGGTTTGGTAATGGCTGGGGTCTACCGTGCCAGATGCCTGCGTGTATGGCATTGTGTCTTGGTTTTATTTGGGATTGCATGATCAATGCATTCCTGGCAGTGTTCATGGAATGCATGTATAATGGGTTTTGAGGTGTGGCCCATATTTTGCACAGGCACAGGGCCTTTACTGGATTCCACATCAGTTTGGAGGAGTGCAACATTTGCTTTACACATGTTTTTCACTGTGGTGTTCTGGCCAGGGACTGTGGTCAGGATGTGTATATCAAGTGTGATTACTCTATGGTCTGGTCTTACCAGTGAGGGATACACTTCTCATCGTGCCATCCAGTACCCATGTTGCTGATTATCACATCCAGTATGCTTACCCCTCTTGTGGGAGTGGTACGTTGTTCCTGAGCATTTTGGTTTATGGATTCTAGGAACCTTTGTCCTAGGGTGTTGGAGCTAGAATAATGCTCCCAGTCTATGCCTGGGTATTTTCAGTCACCCAATATAATGTGGTTTGGAGAGCTTGATATATTCATGTATTCCAACATACGCCAAGAGCAGTTCCTGGTGTTAGGACGGTAGTCTGTAGCAGGCTATAAACTGGGAGGCAGTTTTAGCCACTGTTACTTGACCATGGTTAGTCCATGCTGCTTCCTGTTGTGGTGCCAACATGGGGGTGTGGTTATCCTTGACAATTATTGCTAGTCACCCTCGTTTTGTAGCTTGTTCCATGTTTTGGGGCTGTAAAGCACAGTATGAGGTGTAACCTGGTAGTGTTAGGGTGCTGTTGTGAGCCTTGATCCAGTTTTCTGTTACAGAACAGATATCAACATTCTCCATTATGAGGGGAGTTTAGACTGCATGCATCTTGCTGTTTAGACTTCTGGCATTGGGTAGCATTACATCTCAGTTCTTATCCCTTGTGATACCTATGGAGGTGGGTTTGTGTTTTGAGCCTTACCTATTCAAGGCACACTGGGGGTAACAGCAGCCTTTGCCAGTATCCATACGGCCAGGACTGATAGGTGCACGCCACCCCTAGCAGGTGGAGCATCATATCGTTCTCAGCATGTCATCCCAGGCTGGCACGCATTGGATCCCCTTTGCCTAACAGCAATACTTCAGCAAATTAATGCAATTGATCATCTCATCTTCATATTGTGGCATCATGCTTGGTGAGGGTAGGATGTTAGTCAGGGTCATCAAGTTTGCATATACTACATGGTGTTACATTGCTTAACACATGGCAATCATGCCTCAGGTGGTGCTGAAGGGCTGCCTATGTTGGAAGCACATACTACACTCCCTGTACATGTTTGAAAGCAGGTTGTGTTAACTTAGGCGTCCCTTTTACTATATGTGTGAGTCGGAGAGAGGTATCATTTCCAGGTTCCCTACTGAGCCAGTGTATGTGCTATGCGTTGCCGCTTTGCCAAGGCCAAGGCATACTGGGCACACCTCTTTCTGCCTACTGGGGCAGGCTCAGGTTGTTCCTCCTCCGAGTCACACTCTGCCTGTGATTGACTTGGCAATGGTGGGGGGCTGTTTGGCCCAGCCCTATACTGATCCTGCTGTTTTTGCAGAATCATATTATGTAGCATAGCACATACCATGACAATTTGGGTACATGTAGTTGGTGAGTACTGCAAGGCTCCACCAGATGTGCCCAGGCAATGGAACCGTGACTTGAACAGCCCAAACACACGCTCAATTACATTTCGTGTTTGTGCATGTGCCTCATTATGGCATTCCTTTTCAGGTGTGTGTGCATTTCTGATGGGTGTCATCAGCCACGGCTCCAGTGCATATCAAGCATCCCCTACTAAGTGACTATGTGGGATGTCCCCACTGGCAAATGTCTGGTACAGCTGCGTCAGATGCCAGATATGGGAATCATGGTAGCTTCCAGGGCAGCCAGCACACATTCATTATTATGCCCTGGGCATCACACATGACCTGGCAGTTGATGGAGGGGAAGCCCTTGCGGTTAATGTAGGCCCTACCCCGCTCACCAGCTGGTGCTTTGATGCATATATGCGTGCAGTCTATTGCACCCACTACCTCAGGGTATTCCGCTATTTGCTGGAAGAGATGCATATTGCTGGCCAATGCCTCATGGGAATTGGGGAAATATACATGATCTCCGACATGTGCTGACATGGCATCCAGGAACTGGTGCAGTACCCTGGATGCTGATGCCTGTGAGATCCCCATCATGTCACCAGTTGGTCTCTGGAAGGTACCTGTTGCTAGTGTTCTTAAGCCAACCCATACCTTGGTTTCCACTGGGATGGGTTCCCCTCTGTTGGTTCTGTGTGTGAGGCGTGGCCTGCACAGCTCAACGATTTGCTGCAGGAGGTCTCTGTCCACTCTATAGCGCTCCACTATCTCCAGCTCATGTAACCCCTGGTAGGTGACCCTGGGCCTGTACACTCTTCTCCATCTCCTCACTGTGGGTTGTCTGGCAGCATTTGCATTGTCACCACCCTCAGCAAGTCGCCTATGTCTCCTTATGACAGCTATGTCAGCCCCTAGCATTTTTGGTCCGAGTGAAGCTTTTTCAGTATTCACTTCTAATAGCTTACTCCTGTCTTTCAGTGTCTCTTGAGAGAATCATACTGCACTGCTGTTTGCAGAATTTTAAGTGCTGGGCTGGGCTAGTATTCTGCCTGTGTGATTGCCTGCTTCTAATTGTTTTCACCTGCTAGCTCTAGCAGTATTCCCTGCTAGCTTCCTACTGTTTCTGTTGCTTCCTTTTTCCTTTCTGTTTCCTCAGGGGGGAGCAATGCGCATACCAGCGGAAATACGCTCACAGTGCCTTACATGCGCGCACACATGCTTACACAGTTTAGAATCTATTTATTCGGGTTAAAATGTGCACACACCAGCGCAAACAGTCTTACAAGTCTGCCTACAGGCTCCCACATGCTCAGTCTACCTTATACGCGCGCACACTACCCTACTCACGCCTCCTGGCGCACACACATGCGCATGCACGCCCAGCAAGAAACTTTGGTGTTGGCAACAGTGTACACCTTCCATTTCTTGACTTTCCCATGCTTATCTTGTGGCACTCCTCTTTCCATGATATGTGTCTGAGATCTGTCACGTAACACTGACCTCCAATGAACTGCATTTCTTTCTGCCATTCCCCCCTGTGATGTCACCTATCTCCCACTCTGTTCCTCCCCCTTATGTAACTCTTACACTACTCGGAATGTGCTCATTTGCTATGTGACAGTGGGATTCAGTATCCTAACACTCATTTACAGAGGATTGCCTACTAATGCTTGGTTACATGTCTTACACTCAGCTTCCCCCCTTAGCAACCACTAAACGGTGGCCATGTTGTTTTTGGTCTGCTGGTCCCTGCATTGTATATCCATGCATTGCATAAACCCACATTTGTGGGTTTATAACCTTACTTTTTATGTTTTATGTAGCGCAACCCATTTGCGCGGGGCTGCACTGTGTTTAAACATTGGCGATCGCCGAAAAAAAAAAAAAATTCTCATATTTGCATTGGGGTACCTTGCCAATGGCCACATATTTGGCCATTGGCATGCTGCCTGACACATACGTACCCTTTATTTGGAGCTGACATGGCTCCATTATGTTATTTGCAGAAACGTACTCAGTTGTCAACTGAGTACATTTCTGCAGCTAACACGACTCTTACATGGGCTGGTTTGAGCTTCATGGATCGCTAATCTTCCTCATTTGCATGTCTTTCAGCTGCAAGTGGGGTGATTAGCATATCCATGCCCTGCCCGTGTAAGAGTCATTTTAGCTTTCTTTTACACGGGATTTCGGGCTGTTCCTGGATCGCAATGGGAGTCTTCTTAACTCCAAACTATTATTCTTTATGGCTACTTTTCTATGCATTTTTTATGTCTACAGTTCCTCTTTTTTATCTTTGTTATTTTCCTCTTTTCTCTCCATTTATAGAATGAACAGCAATTGAACTTTGCTTTGATGGCCCTCTGTGGTTTGCTCACTGTGCTGGAGTTGCCGCTGTGAGGCACTTCATTGCATGTGATAACTCAAAAAGCCTTGAACATTCCACCATAGTATTCATGTCATGTTGGTCAAATGAATGATCATAGTGTGGCCCATTTACTACCATTCTGCAGAATGACTGGTGCCAGGAATGTAGATGCTTTATATTTGGCACTGTACCACAGTAAAGTGAATGCTTCTGAATACTTCTTAGCATTTCTTCTTTCCACTTACTTGACTGGAAACACGGAGATACATCTTTTTTTCAAAAAAATTATTTTATAGATAATGTTTTGAATAACAAGTATTTCACAATATAACATCATAGTTTTTTTCCTTGTGTTATTTGAGTTTGAATACATCTAACATTGCTACTGTATCTGAGGGGGTCTAGGACTAATGATCGCCTGTACGTTTCAACAAAACAGAAACAGGTGAGCACAGTTTCGCAAAAGTGCTTTTTCACAAAAAAATCACTTTCACGAAACTAAGCAAAAAAAAAAAAGAAAAAAACATGAGAAAATGGCTTTTGCTGAGATCGCGGCACAGTGGGGATAAGGGAATATTCCCTTTTCACCACTGTAGTGCGATCTTGGAGTGAGAATATAAAAGTAAGGGGGGTGGGGGTGCAGGGGGGTTTGCACCCTGCATAAACGTGATTACCGTTATTTTTTTTTAAATCTTGCCTTTTTTTTTTTTTAGCAGACTTTCGCGAAAATGCTTTTTCAGTAAAAAAGCACTTTCACAATAGTGTGATCTGCCGTTTCAGTTTCGTTGAAATGTTTCACTGGTAAGTAGTCCTAGATCCATCTGAGGATAGGTACATTACTTTATAGAACCTTAAAAAATATCATATAATCATGGTAATAGTAAGATTTAATGGCACAAAAGAAAATGGTGGGACATCTTATAATCACAGTTCATTTCTTTTACCAATCATCTAGCTGTTGTTTGCTCTGTTATTTCAGATCACTAAAGGCACGTCTTCCTTCGACTACTAATGCTATATGTGTTTGTGAGACATGGCATAGTAGTATTTAACTATACAATGCATGGAAAGTAATGGGTGTATTACAGCTCATCAAAGCCATGTTTAGAGGTCATTGCTGCTTGTAGATGAATACTTACATATGGATTGCTAGACACACTGATAAGGCTTTGTGTACATGACATAAGGGTCCAAGGCTGAATTTCTGAAGCTCAGAATGCTAGAATTTGATGTGCACTCTAATAATTCTCCTTATAAATTTCTCACTGATGCTGTGAAGAATAAAGAAAATCACAGTCAGAATTTTATTAAAATATCAGTAAAAGCTCATTTCATCACAGAGGAAGAAATGAGAATATCAAAGGATATGCCTACCTAACTCCATTTGCAGGAACACTGAAAGAAAAATCATTATGGTGGTGTGGGCACATGTGTGGAGAAGAAGAAAATAATCCATTGAAGAAGATTTAAGGCAGACAGGAAGAAGGCAAGAGGAAATGAGGAAAGCCATTGAAGGGATGGATAAATCGTGGGAGAAAAGATATGTCAGTCAAGTGTGACTGTCAAAGAAGGTTGGAGAATGGCATTGAACTGAGGGAGATGGCGACAGCTGACACAGCACCCTGAACCCATGTAGTAAAATATGAGAAAGGGAGGCTGATGCTGAAGTTGATGATGACTGATAAAAGCAAAATAGTACATTTAAATATCAACAAAATAAAAACAACACTATTGAATCATCTATAAAAGGAATCAAATGCTATTAAACAAACATAAAAAGAATACAGTTCTTCTAGATGTGATTCTCAGGACCATACTTAAACCTCTGGATATCTTCTTCTTGGTACCAGTTATCTGACTGAACCTGAATTTGCTTTGGTTAGAACTATGCAACGATATTCTTGGACAAGTATATTGTTCATTACTCACTGCTACCTACATCCTGTCACATGACTGTTTGAAACATATATGGTATTACCTTGCAATTGTCGTTAGAATACCTATAGTATGAACTATTTAGGTAGTGCATATGTGTGATTAGCATGCTGATAACCATGCCGTTCACATTTAGAGTATTTTGTCTTTAATGTCACCTCACAAGTCTTAGGATGCTGTAGCGCAGGATTCACAGGCAAAGTGTCACACATTGAGGAAACTCGAACATGTCACAACACTGTTAGGATATGCTCAATGTACAATTGGCACTAATATATATATATATATATATATATATATATATATATATATATATATATATATATATATATATATATATATTCTTTTTGCTTGTGCTACTAAATAACTGTAGAAATACAAGGTGCTCCACAAATACCAGTTCAGTCAATGCTGCCAATGTGGTGCTTGCATTTCTCTTACACTGCATTATGTCTTCTTATATTTGTTGATTACGATATGCATGTTTGCTACATCTAAAACAAAGCTTTTCCTTTTCAGCTGCCTAAGATGCCATTTCCATGTGACAGGACAGATCTGAGCAGAATCGCCCAATGTTACTTAGTCCAGATGATAGACGTGTGATACTCTAGAAACTGCATGGTAGAATGGTTACTGTCCTAAACCATGCAACCAGAGTGCAATAGCACTGTAGTTCTGCAGACAGCACTCATCATTTTGCTATTTCATATATTTAAGTATTTCAGGTGCAAAGCACCTTTATAAGTAACTATTAAAGAAAACATATGAAATATTTTTTGTCCTAAAATCTCAGGACATTTGCCATTTTTTTCCCCACAGAACACAACTGCCAAAAGAGGGATTATCTCTCTCAAAGGGGGACAGGATCCTCAAAGAAGTACTTGTTTTGACCCCCTCCACTCACCCTATTAAATTCTTCAGGCTGCACTCCAAAGATGACAAAATGCATAATAAAGTTGTAAGAAGAAAGCACACAGTTTCAGCTCTGTTTGTTGAGGGAAGCATTGATTCTAAATGCGTATCATGTGGCAGAATATATTTAGATTTTGTTTTCTGAATCTTTTTCATCTTCCCATTCCATAGGAATAATGAGTCTTTGGAGCAAAAATGTCACACTGAACCATGAGAACTGCTGGCTGCATATTTCACTGAACAAAAAGTGCATAAATCACATGAAATCTGGTGAAAACGAATGATATGAGAGATATGTAAAATCCCTTCACTTAATTCACCCAAAGTCATTTAAATTTTCATTGGATCTTTAACAAAAATGACAGCGATACATTTTTTATTCTTGATTCTCTCTTTTGAAGGACTTTTTTATCATTAGCCATTTATTTGGCTTGTAAGCATTAGGACTTTTTTTTTTTTTTAGGGAGACTTTTCTTCATTTATGACAGACTTAAAATTGAAGTGTCATGTTTTATTCTGAAGACCTTCAAACAGAGCACATTGAAACTGATTTCAAGCAAGGACTACATATATTACTTCACAAACTTTCATTTGCAGCAAAGCAAGCAAACTGAGCAGTAA